>NW_021635081.1:0-89036 GCF_004799145.2 Neltuma alba | reverse complement strand
TAATTTCTGTTTTATTTTCTTCCATCATTCTTTCAATCTCACCACATATATGATCTTTTTTAGATGCAGACCTGTTTTTATCAAACGTACTTATGTGCAATAATCTTGGGTTTTTTCTTCTTTCTCTATCCAAGAATTTGTATCTAACTTTTTTTTTAAAAAAAAAGGATACATCATTTTTGGAGTTTTTTTCCTTTTGCGAAAATCATAAAAAAATTGTATCATTTTTTCCTCATGAGATATCAAAATGTTACTCTTTTTAGATAGAATCTAATGGTTAAAAGAAACAGAACAAAATACTTTGACTACCCTTCTAATTTGTATCAATTACACAGACTTCCCTTGTATTTTAAAAATATACAGTTTAATCCAATAAGTTAACACTGATAGGAATATTCTAAAAAGATTCTAAAAATATTATTTTTGACTGAAATTTATATTAACATAAATTTTACTTACTATTTTACTCTTCATTCTAATAAATTCTAAAATTATATTTTACGGTTACATAAATTTCATTCAGTTAAGGCAAACATAAAAGACTTGATTAAAAATTTAACTAATTTTTTTCATAAATATATATATAGTTTGAGTAAACATGTTTATAAATTTCTGTGATAAAGATGTGTTTAAAAATTTTGAATTATAAATTTAAATAATTTACAAAATATTTTAAACTTATATTATTTAAACTCTACGATAAACAAAAACTATGTATTTGAAATATGCTTTTACAATTTAAAAGAAATCAAAGTAAATAATTTTGAATGAATGTGATAAAATATTAAAATTATAAAATTTATGATTTATGTCAAAATTAATAAATTTTATAAGATATTAGAAATTTTAAAAATATACGTATTAGAATTATTTTTGATTTTATAAAAAATATTTTTTAGAAAATATAAATATCTAAATAATTATTAAGTTAAGAAGGGGCATTTTGATATAAAAAAATAATTTAAAGTCAAACTTAACCATCAATTAACGGTTTGGGTAAATGGAAATTAGATATTAAATATAGGAGGAATGTTTGTGTAACATATATTTTAATTGTAAGGGAGGTTTATATACGTTTTCAAAATAGAGGGGAGGTTTTCATAGTTAAGATAAAATAGAAGGAAGGTCAATATATTTTATCTAAAGAAATAAGAAAAAATTTGGAAAGTAGGAAAATTTATGGGGCAGCAGAGGGGGTAACAAACACTCCAAGTCCTTATATATATTGTAGACAAATTGGTAGGCAAAGCGGCACCTCTCTAGTGGGATATAGTCACCTAATCTGGATTTTTCAGATTTAATAAAGACCATGTTTCTATTTTTAATTTTTTAAAATAATTATTAAGATATAAAATTTAAAATAAAAATAATCATTTTACCATCAGTCTTCAAAAAAATAATTTTATTATTCAGAAAAAAATCATCAATTAAAAATTTATTATTGAACCCATTGAAATTGTATCCTGAGGATACAAATCTTACCACAATAATAAACCCCGTTTTGCTGTGATGAGTAAAATTGGGTAATGTGTGTTCATCTTTTTACCAGCAATTTTAGTATGTTCATAGTACCAATATAGAATTTGAAAAATATAAAAGTCCATAAGTTGTCATCATTTAAAAAAAAAAAAAGTGCAAGCACATACTATTTAAAATATGTGAATAATATGCTTTATACCTGGTGAGTTAGGATCTCGTTATTAATATGGGAATTATGTTGCTAGATAATTCGTAGGTATTTTGTATTAAAAAAAAAAACTCATAGCTATTTTTATAAGAGTTTTTTTTTTCTTCTTGAGTCGTGAAATCTACCCTAATCTTAATATATAAATCTAAAAACTTGTTGGCAAAAATAAAATAAATCTAAGAACTTAATTAAATCCACGGGAACCAATGAATTCATTCCTGTCTTCTTTATGAACCCTCCTATGCATGAGTTCAATTTCATTTAAAAATAATACTCCGCCCGCTTGCTTTTATATAATTATATGAGCCGAAAATTTAAATTGTTTGGTTCTTTTTATGAGAGCTCACTTGGGTTGTGTGAACGTTTAATTTGCTTTTATTATTTTTGCTTCTAATTAATTATATATATTATATTAATTATAAGATTGACAACTTGACATACTATATTCTTTTTCATATTTTCTCTCATTATTACTTTATATCTCTCCCTTACTCCTTTATAAATAAGGGCATATGTAAAAAAATTTTATTTCTTATGTATTTATTATTTTTAATGAATTTTAACTATTTTCTTAAAATTTAGTTATTAGGCTTTTATAAAAAGAACCAAGGGAGTACTAAAGAGTTGTTATGTATTTATAGTTTTAAAAAGAGTAGTTTTAAATCCTACAATTATTTTCCAAAAAATATTTATATTTTTTGGTTGACGTCGAAAACTTATTTCTTTCATTGTTTTGAATGAATTTATGAGCCTCCATATAACCTTTTTTCATTTTCATTGATATTTAATTTCAGAATTACTGTCTTCTTCGGGGGCTCATCGCCCAACTGTGCCTACTGCTTTATCTTGCGAATCCTCTCTCTGCTTTCTTGGATTTCTTGTATTTACTTCTGAAATTTCTGGGTAGCCAAAACGAGTTACTTTTCATCCATTTCTTTTTCCTTTCTTTCTTTCTCTTCTGTGCTGTTATCCTGTAACTTCATCTTCTCTGGACTGCCGAATGGCATAGCCAAATTATTCGGATTTCATTTCATACTTGTTCAAATTTATTCTTTCCTGCAAGCCATCGATGTAAGCCTGATGCAAATAACACGGTTCTCTATTTGAATTCCAAGATCCATTATTCATAGTTCTGGAGCAAGATCTCATGAACGGTCCAAGTTTTTCCTTTTAGGGCCTTCTTTCTGCTATTTTTGTCTGTGTCTTGTGTGGATACTCTGCTTTATATTCTTTTGGCCTAAGTAGAGTCCCATATGTTGTACCAAATTTCAAAGAATGAGTTTTGAAGAAACCTCCAAATATGCTCTGTTTTAAAACAAGCAAAACAGAGCTATCTTTTGTGTTGAGATGATGACGATGACGATGATCATAACAATAATAGCCTTTGTCCGAGAATTGGGGAAAAATAATCAATTAAAATCATAAATTTGCTATCAATTGAATGATTATTTATCCGTCAAATATTATCCATATATAACTTCACAAATTTGCTAGTTAAATGCACTAAAATCATATGGTCTATTTGATGATCTAACACGATACCATAATAAGGATTATCAAATAGAACAAATATGGCCTTGGTTAAAGTATTCATCTGTTTTCAATATACGATGCAGACTTGGGCCATCGTACTGAAATATATTACTAAAATCATCACCAAAATCACAGAGACAATGATTACTTGTTACTCTTTAAGTGAAAGCTGGTATTGTGATTCGTGTGAGATCAAAGCAGAGGACCTCCGAAGCAGGGATCGTGTGAACCGAGAAGTGACTTGTTCCATTTGTGTATGTATAATTGTTCTTGCTATATAGAATGAATTGACATTTTCCGAAAAAAAATTATTATTATTAATGATTTATTTTTACTCAAAGACAATATTTGTTTCTTGTTTGTAAAACTATTCATTTTATTTTCCATATTTTGTAATTTTGTGTGGTGGGGTCAATATTTAGTAGCAGTATCATAGTCCCTGTTTTGATCTAAATCGTAAACTTGTGAAAAGACATATATGCCTCCAATTATGCTCTTCTTCAGTTTCTAACAAAGTGAGTGCTAGGGTCACTCTTTCGCATGTCAAGAACATAGATCTCTTGAACGCTCCAAATTCTGCTTAACTTAAGCGATGCCATTTTTAATATCCTATCAAGAACATCTTCATCAGATATGGTTGCCCAAAATTAATTTCTTTCTCAAGAACAGGGGAAAGACACAAGTTTAGCATAGCACATAAGAAGGAATCCGTTGATTCATTTGCTTGACCAAGAATTTGGGTTCAAGACTTAAAGAATTCAACTTGTAATTTACTTGATAACCAAGTCCTGTAATAAAGTGTTTTAACATGTTGTTTTCATTTGCCACCACTTAGACCTTCTGCTTATTGCTCTGGTAGCCACGCAGATGATTTTATTTTTTTCAAAAAAAAGGTTCATGTGGTAGGAATTGTCTCTGATATATAAATTCATTGACAGACAAAAATTCCTATGGTTTCTCTGCAGAGAGTCATGGGATGAGATGCTTAAAAATTCAATGAAACAAGAAATAAATCCATTTTTTTGCCATTTTCAGAGCTTTTGTAGATGCCTTTTGAATTTAAAGCCTTTCTAGGCACATTCAAAGATTGCACAATCACACCCTTGATCAAGTGAGTTAGTGTTCTTATCGCTTTCTTCCTTCCTTTGTTCAAGCAAAGTGCTTAGTTATGCCCAATCATATGTGTGTGTGTGTAGTTGATGCACTATATTTAATATAATTAGTAGCAAATGGGTATACATAAACACATCTGGAAACCAAACACACAAATATATAAGATCTTAACAAGAAAAATAACCCTTATCCACCAATGGGCACAAGTCTATAATGTCAAGCACAATGATGACCTCGGTGCAAACTAAAAACACGGCAATATTACAAAGTTTATGACAGTATTACGATATTTTTTTTTTTATTTGAAATAGAAGTACGACAATGACCTTAATTGAAACAACAATAACAAAGTTTCACATGGCATCCCTGTTAAAAGCCAAAAGGCCTGACTTTGGCGGCAATCATTTCTGAATATTGCTATCGTTGTTCTGAAATTTCCCTGCATTCTTCTAAAAGTTGGGAATGACGTATTCTAATGTTTGCATGTTCTTGTTGTGCAACATTAAAATGGGATTGAGCTGCTTCCAACCCTTTATATGCTGCCTCTAATTCTTTATGTGTGGCCTTCAACTCTTTCTGAGTCATTTCTACCAATTTTGCAGCTTTTGCCTCCTGGTCTCGAATATTTGCAAGCTCTATCTTATTGGCTTGGAGCTTATTGCCTAAACCCTTCAAAGCTTGTTGCATGCGATGAATTTCTGATGCATCACAATTGAAAACCTTGTTCCTAACTGACTCAAGCCAATCCTTGTCAAATCCCAGAACAGAAGCATCCTTTAAATGCTTTGCCAAAAATATCTTGTCCGCCTCAGTGATTGTGGAGGGGCTCCTAGTGGCCAGAATGTTCAAAATATTTAGTAGCACCCTATAGGAATAGCATAACAACTCAGTGCTTCGATCCTCTGAAGAAAGATGAAGTCGTGGATGAGTCTGGAATGCTTCTGCTAGCATGAAAGGCTCAGCACCCTCTAATTTCATCATATCAGCTATCTCTTTCACCCCATGAACACCTAAGAAATTATTATTGGTGTCATAAGTAGAAGGAGCCATGTGTGATGAACCACATTCAGCAAGTTGACCTACCAAAACCATCAAATCAGCAGGTGAGTTAAAATAAAAGAAAGCTCAGAGAATCAAAATATTCATATTCAGTGAAGGAATCAAGTCAAGTATAACAAATGCAAACATGTAATGGTAAGGACACAAGACTTGCTAGAAATTTGAATAGCACCCAAAGTTTCATGCAAACGCTGGTCAATGGTTCCAACATTCTCTTGGATCTTTCTTCCTGGATGAAGCAATTAGAATATGACATCTTTCTAAAATTACAAAATGATAAAGTGAAAGGCAGTTAGTAAAATAAGACAACAAAAAAACTCACCATAAGAAGTCTCAGAGGGAGTGGACATGGGATTTTGCTTAGGACTCATTAGAGCTTTTGATAGTATAGGACTTATTGTCTCAGAAGCTTGCTGCTCACTTGAAATAATTGGCCCTGTGAGCACAAAGGGGTCACCTATACCAAGTCAAAGTATATAAATATAGAGTTAGTAAATCACAGCGAGAAATATTTCATTTTAAGAAAGCCACAAATACCATGATCAAAAGTCTTGTGCTCTTTTCCAACTGGCAAAGAATTCACTGCCCAAGATAAATAAGTAAAGGAGCAATAAATCTTGAAATTGTGGACACTATCATCTTACCTTTCGCTTCCTCTTCAAAAATTTTGGCAGTTGTACCTGGGCTTCTGGGGAGAATAATGGGATTGGGACTCACGAGAATAGGTTCCTTGTACAATAGACCATTCATAATTGTTAATATAGGAATAACAAATATATTAAATTGTAAAATTGTTGGAAGAAGCAAACCCTTTTAGAAGTTAAGGAACTTGGATGTGGGGTCTTTAATATTGAAGCACCATCTTCAGCTCTTACTTCAACAATCTGTATATCACCAAAGATATTTAAGTTGCTTTCTTCTGAGATGATAAACCATCATAAATATAATCCTCAATGAACTTTTAAGTTGTTTTTGTTTCTTTAGATTGTATGTCAAATTTAGTTTCCTTGTAAACAGAACGAGAATTCATTTTAGCTGTGAATAAGAAAGTGGGATAACTCCATTTTATCTAGAATAAATTTGTATATCTTATGCCAACAGATGTTGATCTTAGTCGAAGAAACTAAGGTCTCTTAAATACAAAATCTTGAGTTTCAATCTATGTAAATGCGAAAAATGCCTTTATGATAGTTACTCAGTACTTATTATAATAGAGCATGACAATACATGAATCTTATCTAATAGTAGTAGAACTAGCTAGAGAGAAATATAAAGCAAAACCTATAATCCTTATGTATGAAGAAATAGCAATTGTACTACCTTTGAGGATTCTTCTTTGGAAATATTAACAAAAAGTGTTGCTGGCATTGCTCTTCTTGGTTGCGAATCTGTCAATTGATTTATTGTTTGAATTTGGCCTAGAAAAAGACCATCGCATTAGAAAATGAAGATAATGAAATCAACTATGCAGAATGAGAAGTACTGACATGGATCACAGGAAAGAAGATTCAAGTTCACTTATGTTTTATATGTTCAACAATAAAGGAAATAGGTTAATAACCTTTAGAATGTGACGACTCTTGTTCCCTTTGAGTTGGGTTACTTACTTCAATATTCGACTTAGATTCATTTTTCACCATACCTGCTTCCTTGTTTTCCCCGCCGTTAACACCTTCAAATGAAGAGCTTGAATACGGATGAGACTTATCACAAATTTCAACATAATCTACAATATTGGAGTTCACTAGTTAGTAGTTTCAACATTTTAAATATATCCCTTAAATTAATGAAGTGATGTTCGAATGTAAATTAAAAATAATAATTGAATAAAATAAAGATCAGAAGTACAATGACTAGAATCATTAGAGCATAGACTAGAATCTTCTGTAAGGTCAATGGCACTTCTTATAGCAACATCTGCCTTTGCTTGATAAGGTAGTCTTGATACATAGTTCTGGCAATTCTGATACTACAATGATTGAATGAAGTGTCAATATAAGAAGACAACGAAGAAACTTGCTACCAGAATACTTGGAGATAATAGATGAAGGAGTTTGGTTAAGGCATGTTGAAGTTTGTTCACTCGAAACAGTTGTTTCTGGGGGCACACATGGGTCACCTATGAAAAAATGATTATTATATCAAATCAAAGGAAGACATTAATTAAAGATTTCATTTAAAGAAAACAGCAAGTACCATCAGTAGAGTTTTCAAGCTTTTTCTCTAGTGAAGAACTGCTAACTTTCTTGCCATTTCAGGGACGTTGGGATGTTATCAAGCTGTCTGTAAACCCATAAAATAAATAACTAGTATTTTTCTAATACAAAACTAACAAATCAATATTTTACCTTCCTCTTCCTCTTCAAATATTTTAGCACTTGCGTGAGTGTTATCTCTTATAGGAGGTTGGGACTTGCATGAACTGGCAACTTCTGTTGGAAACCAGTGGTCATATAAAACAAAGATGATAAATTGGTGTAGCTGTTTTCTATGTACCCAGACCAACACCACAATATATAAAACTAAGCTTTAAGAGATTGGCTAACAAATAAGTCTTAAAAATTTTTGTTTTTTTCCAACTTTGGTCTTAGACCTTCTTCAATAGTATTCTTTGTTGCTTCATATATAGCAGAAGATAAAAAACAGTTTCAAACGTTGAATTCATTAACACTAGGATTCCTTTCTTCTTCATTATTCAGCATAACAAAAACAATGATTCAGATGATGATGATGATATGTTCTTTTGACATATTTTAGATATCATGCTCATCAACATCAATATTGTTTCTGCATAGCCAGCACTACAGATCAAACTTTGCTTATTAGTTCATGTCAAATTCATTAAAAAATTTTAAATACGCACACACATACACACTATATTTATGTGTGTTAAGAGTTTCTTGTTGCCATTTTAAAGGATAATACTCACATCAAGTTCCTTATATCCATTGTGTCAATTACAAATGACTGTGTACTATTTTTAAAATATTAACATTTAGTTATAAATCTACATGAAACAAAAAAGGACACATGTTCATATATGATTGGAGAACTTGACATAATGGATATAAGCAACTTGACATGAGTTTTTTTCTCCCATTTTATCCCCCTTCAAATTATATGTTAAAGTTCATATGACAACTTTAAAGCAAAGAAAGAAAATTATTGTGTAATAGAGACATCAATAAAGAATAAAAATTTGTAGATAAAAAAATTAACGTCAGTTTTGGTGATACCTTTCTTAAATCAATTCTAATTATTCTGCATGGAAAAGAATTAATGAATTAGCTAAAATATTTAGTAGTAATTGTAATATTTGAATTTTGAATACGGGTTAAATAAGATAGCTGACCTAAAAGTTGAAAAATATAGTGAGCTTAGGGGCAAAAGATTAAATAAGAGAAAATATAGAACAAAATTATAATTATAAAAAAAGCCCGAAATTTTGAGAGAAGTCTCGAAAAGTAGAGAAGAGATTTTCAAAGCATATTTGAGGTTTAGGGACATTATCTAAAATTTAAATGTCTCAAAAATGAATTATTGGTCAAAAAGTCTATTTTGTATGAGAATTTAAGGAAATAAAAAAATAATTATTAAAATTATTTAAGGCCTAGGAAAATTGGGGAAAATATTATGAGATATTATTTTGAGAATTTAGAAATATTATGAAGAGGTTTGTATTTTCCAAAAATGACTTATAATTTTAAAACTAATTTATGGGAGATAAGGGGCTATTTTTCTGAAAATTGACTTAGTTGTGGAAGGACATCCTTCATGACCATCTCTTTCATCTCACCTTGTCTTACTAGTACATGCTCAAGTTCATCGGCTCTACTTATCCTCAAAGATCTTAGTTTTGGAAGGACACCAGAAATAGTTATAAAGAATAAGTACCTCAATTTGTCACAAAAATTGACAGAGACTTGTTCTAAGTTAGGAAAGCATGGTTCATGGCACAAATGATCATCATCATTTGTTCCATTATCTTCTTCAACAATGTGAACTAATTCTTCACACCATGATATATCTAGTTTCATCAGCATTGGTAAGCCTCTCATAATAGATGTGGAGAAGATAACATTGAGCTTCTCGCATTCACTAATGCATAACTGCAAAAGACTTTGGAAGCATATGATATGTTTAGGCCCCACACATATATTCTCCAACTCACTTAGATCTGTCAATTTCATCTTTTGTAAGCTTGATGTCAATGGTTCAAGACCATCCCCATTTTTTTCTGTGTCCACTAGAGATCTCTTATTGAATTGGAATAAGTTCGGCAGCAGATCACGAAATCTTGCTTCTCTATCTAATGAATGGGGAGTCCGTTTTAGAAGGGTTTCCATTTTTTCAAATGAACGATTTGAAGACCTATTGATTCTAACAACTGATTGCAGAGTTGATCATTCGGACCTTTCAATTCATAGATGTGTATCAGATCAACAATTTCTTTTATTGTGGAGAATCGAACTATAAGAGTTTTTGAAGTTTGCCCGTGCATCTCAGTTGCCTACAAATTCCATGAAAGATATATCAATTCCAATTTTTTTTATAAAAAAAGACATTTTTGAAATGGGTAGAATTTGAACAAAATCACAGTAGAATTTAGGATGAATGGAACTATTTAATAAAGATTAAGAAGAAACAAATACATTTGAATTTTAAATATAAATGTCATTTTCAAACATGTATGCATGAAAATAACCCACAAAAAAAAAACTTATTGTTCACGAAAATAGAGAATTAGTGATGTAATACTATAAATTTCTGCTTCTTTATGAGAACACATGAATGAAGTAGGGAGAAGTATTATTATAACATAACTTATCAATTGGGGGAATATATTAACACTAGCAAGAGAAGTTGAATAGAGTCGTACCTTTGTTTCTTGTTGTTATGCATGCCAAGAAAATAAAAATTCTTTGAAAGGTTTTGTAAACTCTGAAAACCCATCCAAAACAATGAACGACATTGGAGATAACCCTGTCAAATAGTAGTTTTCAGGGTAAATGCTAACAAGTTTTGGCACATCCTTAATTGAAAGATCTTTCAAAGTAGGGAAGTCTATGTGGATTTTGATACTTTCATTCTGATGAATTAAATTATCCCCGTGTTGGCTTCTTCCAAGTACATATTTCAACAAAGGAGCCTCTTTGATCACCAAAGACTCCAAATATGCAAGGCATCTGAAAGCATATGCAGGGAATAAATATTCCAATGCATCACAGCCATAAACTAGTAACCGTTTCAACTTTGGAAAGATGTGAGTTCCAGCATCTACCTCATCTCTGCAATGCACTTTAGATCTCTACAATGACTGATCGACAAATCTTCCAACAAAATTGTAGAGGCAAGGGATAGAGTTGACAATGATATTACGTGACAACATCTCCATAGTTCTATTTTCCTAACATTCTTCGATGATTGCACCAAAAAGATTTGAGATGCATGGAAAGGAGGAACTCTATCTGTAAATGAATTTAATTCCTACAAGCACAAATCTTTAAAAAGTTATATCTATCACCAACAGAATAAATCACTCTTATTTTAAAATAAACAATATGCTAAATTGGAATATATAATAATACATAGTAAATCAAAGATGTCTTTAACATAACAACAATTTGTCCAATAAATTATTCTTATTCCAAAACAAACAATCAGTGAAGATTTATTTTAAAAAACAGTATGTAAATTTTTTAGGTAGTCATATCATATACAACAAATAATATCAAAGAAAATAAAAACTTAATTCAACTCTTTATGAGCTCCTTTATAATGGAAAAAAAAAATCTTTTCAATTTAAAATAATTATTGCCTTTGTTTGTCTTATTCTGTCCCACATTTAGACAAAGATTGGCATCTGTCAAAGACTTGCAATTCGACCCATATGTTTTATTTAATATTAAGTTGGTCCATACGATTTTATTAAATAAAGAATCAAATTATTTATCAAGTAGTAGTAATTAATAACAGAACACAGCACATTTAAGTGAAATTATGTTACGTTGATGTCAATAAGGCACTCAAAGCTTGAGATATATTTTATCTGACATTTTGAAATCATTAAGACCAAATTAATGCTAATTAAAACATCAAACTGGTTGAAACTTTGAGTAATAAAGTTTCATTTTCCCAAGTATACATGGAGCTAACTGACATAATTTTACGTGTTAATTTGCATAATCCATTCGTAACTTTTTTTATTCGAAGTCTTTATTAGTAACCATATATTAATATCACTCTTGTTAGGCAACAATTAATTCAATATTTGTTAATGAACAATTAATATAAAAGCTGAATTGAGCGGGGAAAAAAGCGCTCAACATATAAAGACAGTCATAAATAATTTCGTTTTGATCACATAATACTCCATTTGTAATTAACATTATCTAAACAGAACAAATCATCTGTACAAAAGTTAAAGAGAGTGTACCTCTGTAGTTGTCAAATTCACCATGTCATAATCATCAAAAGATTTAACGCTGCAATTCATCATCACAACATTCTGAAGAGATGACAGATCCATCTTATAATTCTTGGCACAAAAGCTGTTGATCTCTAGTGCACCTATGATTGTGAGGTTTTCCAAAGCAGGGAGATCGAAATGATGGTCATCATTTTGCTGATCTTGCTGGTAGTTCCCAACAACATATTTTAGTTCAGGAACTTCCCTAATAGTCAAAGACTTCAATTTTTGAAGACTACCAGGTATTGATGATTGAAATACAAATTCCAACTCCTTGCAGTCCTCGATTTCCAGATTCTTTAGCGCTGGGAAAATAGAACAGTAATTATTATTATCAACTTGAACATCTGCCTCGTGTTGTGTTGCACTTCAGTTTATGGCATTCCCTGATTTTCAAATTTTCCAATGAAATTGTTGAGGCCGCAATGGATAGAGTTGACAGTGATATTAAGTTCTCACATTTCTTAAGTTCTATTTCTCTAACATTCTTCAGGGACTGCACCAAAAGGCTTTGAGCTACAAGAAAAGGAGGAACTCCTTCTACAGATGCATCTAATTCCTACAAACACATATCAATGGATAATAAATCAAGAAAATATATCAGTCTCATTCCAAAACAAACAATTCGTAAAATTTAAATATACAATAATACATAATATTTCAAAATATTTTTAATATAACAACAATCAGCAAAATAGATCATTCTTATACGAAAACAAACTGTAAGTAAGATTTTTATATGCAGTAATGTACAGCAAATTAAATAATATCGAAGCATAACAATAAATCAAAACAATGATAACTAAGCGTCTTCATAAAGTATCAATATACATTATCATATGTTCATCGTCTTTCTTAAATCTAACCCTTTGAATTGTTGTGCTCCATTCTAATATTCTAATATACAATGGGTCGACAATCAACTAATCTAAAAGCTTACTATATTGGAATATTCATAAATGATTGTGTCAAATTAATATATGTTTCACTTCACAATGACAATATGATCAACGTATTTATAAATTAATATAATTTGTTGTGTAATATGTTCATTCTTAAATGTTTGTCTTTTTGTCATCCCTTTTGAGTTATAACGCCGCATTTAGTTAATATTAATAAACAAACAATTAATGTAAAAGGATTAGCATATTAGAAAATCCATAAATAATTGTATTTTTTGTATCAAAGTAATTAATGTTTGTAAAAATGAAATTTAAGGATCTTCTATAAACATTTTTTTTACCAAAGAATCTCCTATAAACATTAATTATATAAAGGACTGTGAATTTTAAAAATATCAAATATGGACCAAACTCCTTGGTTGAACTCGAAAGTTTTGTTAAATTGATTTTCTCACTAGTCAACTTTAATTTTTTTTTAATACTACTATTTTCAATGTTTTCAATATTTTTATCTATTTACTACTCTTTTTAATGATTTCAATACAAAAGAAACTAAATGAGTGTTGAAAACATCGAAATTGAGTAATTGAACAAAACAAGAAATTTAGGTATTAAAAAATTGAAAATATTAAAAACAAGAATTGAAGTGGTTAAATTTATGTACTTAAAAAAAATGAAGAATATAGAAAAGAATCAATATAAAACATTTTATTCTAACCAGTGATCTAAATCCCTTTTTGAAACTTTTAAATTTCATGGTCATTAACAAAATTATATTTCTTTTTGACACTAAGATATATCTTAGTGTCATTTTTAAGTGATATACGCATACAGTAAAATTTTTAAGTGATATTTGTAGACACGCATGAAATCTAGAAAACTAGCATATCATGAAATCTAAAAAGAGAGCATTACCTTTGTGGTATTCAAATTCAGTTGTGCTTTGTCTAAACAATGTGAGGTAGAGATGTTGACGCCATTTTATAATTCATGGGACCAATGCTGATGAACTTTGGTACATCTCCAAAACAGAGGGCCTCTAAAGCAGGGAGATCAAAGTGCCACTCGTCATTCTTATTTTGATTGGATAAACAATGCTGATGCTGGTATTTCTCAATGACATATGTTAGTTGAGGAGCATCACCAATAGTCAAGGACTTTAAATTCTTAATTTCTATAGATATTGTAGACAGAAATAAAAATTCCAAGTCCTCGCACCATGAGATGTCCAGTTTCTGTAACTTTCGGAAAATGGAACTGCAATTGATTTCATCTTTATAATCATAACCCATAATTGTCAATTCTTCCCATGATATCACTGATGCCATGGATAAAGTGAACAAAGTTGATACTAAATTTGAAGAGAGACATGCAAGTGTCATCTTCCTGATATGACGAACATGGAGTGCTAGTTGTCTCACAAGGGTAGAAGCAGTATCAATCCATTTCTTAGATGCAAGTAATCCCTTCAAAAAGACATTGTTGTTTACGCAATCTTAATGCTCATAAATATCTAAACTAGGAAAATAAAGGTAATGAAGATTTTTGTTGTAGTAGATGATGTGTAATTTGGTTGAAATCTAGGAAACTATCATTATCCGATTATAATTTCAAGAAATTCAAGATATATAATAAATTTTTTTTGTGTGTTAAGCATTGTTAACTGTGGGAGAGGAATGTCTCCACTAACCCCTCTCTCCACTTTCTCTCCACCTAATATTTTCCTCATTATATCAAACTTCAATGGCTAAGATTTACTTTATAAAGATATTATTAAAATATTAAATATTAACTAATAAAAATATATAAATGAATTTATATTGTTAAGTGTTAGAGTTTGATATAAGTAATTTAATACGATAAATTTTTATAATATTTCATATTATAATAATATTTTTACTCAATTTTAAATCTCAACCATTGAAAGCTAATCTAATGATGGAGAAATTAAGCAGAGAGGAAGTGGAGAGAGAAGTTAGTGGGGACATTCTTCTCCATGTTAACTATATTTCTTGCAATAAAAAGCATACGTGCTTGCGCATGTATTTGTAACACTCGTATCTTATTTTATTTAATTGTAAATCATTTTTCTGTATGAAATAATTAACAATGTATAATTCACAAGAGAGAGACTTAAATGTTAAAAAAAAAAAAATCTGAACATAAATGGGGAAGCGAGCTGAGGATACCTGTGGGATTCCTTCGTCAAGCAATCTCCTTGTAGAAACAGCAACATCAGCCTCTTCACTTGTCACCTTTGATTTAAAACAACATACTTGGGCCAAGGAAAAAGAACGTGTCTTGGTGCTTGGACGCGTGGGTGCTGACCATTGCGGTGACAAAGAGATGGATTTTTCATACTCCCTAAAAAAACCAACCAAACTTGGTAGGCTAAAAAGTTCCATTCTTTCTAGAGAGGAGAGTATAACATTAACCTCTTTGAACTTATCAAATATATATTTCAACTTCTTGCACTGCCATATCGTTATTGTTTCCAGAGGCTATCCACCGAGAAGGATTGGCAATATTATTTCTAAATTGTCACAACTACTAATTTCAAGAATTTTAAATTTTGGAAAAAAAGTGTCATAGCTCTTTTGATTATTTTCACCATCACTACTAGCTATTTCCCCTCTTGAACTCTTATCTTCTACAATGCGTTCCAATGCATCACATCTCTCAATTTTCAACTCCTCCAATTGCAAAAGACTTTGAGCAGTGGATGGGAGGAAAATTGAAGTTAGGTTTGGACACTCGTCCAATTTCAAGGTCTTGAGATTACAAAGGTTATAGTGGCTGTCAAATAATATATTGCTTAGTCCTGTTTCAGAAAGATATAGTTCAACTAAATTGGAAAAAGCATTCTTCACATCAAAGCGATTGTTCACAGCATCAATAAGACATTGCATGCCAGGCCAAGAATCCAATTGAAGAATGATCAAGTTAGTCATGCCTTCGTCATCTACTAGAATAATGTCAGGGATAAGATTTTTTCTGTTTTGTTTCTCCATGACCTTCTAAGATGAGAAGCTCAGCTGTTTCAGCAAGTTGCTTAAATATTGCGTCGGAGATTAAATGCCTTAAATTACTTGGGTTAAAGCATCTTGACAAGGAACCACATTGCTCAAAATAATCTAAAAATTCATCCTGACCATCACAAGATAATTGATATATCTGTAACATATGAAAAGATGCTTTATGAGAAATTGTATTTTCTATTTCCTTCTCATCATACCGATTTCTCAAAAAAGTCAACTCCTCTAGCTTTGGACATGCTTCAATCAGTTTAAAAGGATTACTCATATTGATTTCACAATTTTCTATCCTTAAGAATCTCAACTTCTCTAGCTCAAAATTTTCTCCAAATGATTTAATAATTGAACAATCATCAAACCATAGACTCTCAAGATTTGGTAACTTTCCCAACATAGAGATGCCATTGGATAATGTAAAATTTCCTATTTTTAGAGTTTGAATACTTTGTAATGACTGAATTGATGGAAACAGTGATGGAGCTGAAATCCAATTGAAAGCTTCACTCCATAGGAACAAACCTCTAAGCTTTTTCATCTTTGTAAACAATGTATTAGGGACTTCCAAATCCTCTGAGTTATCTAGAACCCAAAGTAAAACCTCAAGGTTTCTACCATCAAAGTGTCTTGGAAATGAATTGCTTTTCCAAAATAAATATTGCAAGCCCTTTTTAGGCTGATTAGATTCAATGACAGATTGAACATCCTTTTCTCCTATCAATAAGGCTACTTCGTGAACCAAATCATGCATCTTTACGCATTCTCTCTCCGCATTCAACAATAAAGCAGAATCTAGGAGTTCCCCTATAGTATCAAGTACTTTTCTTCTTCTTTTACTATAGTTATCAACTTCCCTAGAAAGGTCCATTCCTACACCAATTCTGATTAAAAACTCCATAGGAATCTCAAAATCTTCGGGGAATAGGGAAGATATCAACAGGATCTTTTTGGCC
Organism: Neltuma alba; assembly: GCF_004799145.2. NCBI lineage: Eukaryota > Viridiplantae > Streptophyta > Magnoliopsida > Fabales > Fabaceae > Neltuma > Neltuma alba. The sequence goes on along the minus strand of NW_021635081.1, from coordinate 72,288 downwards.
TTTTCATTTTTCAAATTATCATAGCTCAACTTCAAACCTTCATAGACCCCTTTTAAATCATTGTCACGAACGTTAAATATTGGCTCACCGCTTTGCAAATTCCTCAAGGCTTCCTTCCAAACCATAGAAGGTCGACCTTTTAATGATCTTGCTACAACGACAATTACAGCTGGTAGTCCAAGGCAACGCTTCACAATATTTCGTGCCAAACTCTACAAATTAAAGGAACTATTAGTATTCTTGAGGAAAAGAGACAATGCTTCCTTGTTGGTCAATGTATCTAGACGAACTTTTCTTTGGCAATCCATTTCTGTACAAATCTCTTTAATCTGGGTGGTTGTCAATATAGTACAACCCTTGTACAGGTGGGGAGGAGGAATCCCCAATGCTTTTGTGGGATCAAACTCCATCCACACATCATCTAGTGCTATAAGAAGTTTTTCTTTTAATGCTTTGATTTTGGTTAATATTTTGTCATGGGGTACTTCTTCCATTCCATTCTCTAATTTCAAATCCAAATTCCTAGCAATTTCACCTTGAAGCTTTTTGAAATCTGGAAGCTTAGAGACAACAAGAAAGATAACTTTTCCGAATGTGGCTCCTTCTAATTCAGCACCCACTTCCTTTTCCATTGAGGTTTTGCCTGTTCCCCCTAAGCCTTGCAATCCAATCATACTGTTTTCTTCATCTTCTAGTGTCTTTTTAAGTTCTTCAAATGTTGACTTTCTACTCTCAAAATGCATGAAATTTGGTAAGCAATGGTATTTTATACCTGGAAGATCAATTGGACTTGCTACTATGTCAAAGTTACATCTCTATAGAAGTTTGTCAATATCTAGAGTATGCTTCGCCAAGTCTTTGCCTTTCTGATATTGATACCAGCAATTAAGACACAAGTCATTAAAGCATTTCTCTTTCTTAGTGTCAACATCAATGAGTTCTTTAGCTTTACATGCCCATTGTAGGGCTACAGATGTGATAAGAGAAACACCTCTAGCTTGATCAATTATTCTCCTTACATCTTCAAGTTTTGCATTCAATCTTTCCTTTGCCTGCTCATATTTTTGAACATAACTATTGAAGCAACATAAATATTGAGCTTCGTTTTTCACCAAGCTCACTAAACTTTGGGTTTCGTTCTCTGCAAGTTTAGTAGGGATGCTCTACATCTAACATGGAATGGAAATAAAGTTAATGTTATTCTATCTTTCTATCTTGATTTAAGTTGTGAAATATGGACATAATGATTTTAATAAGATGAAAAATGAAGGAGACTAACTGAAAAAGGAGCAAAATATATACTAATTTGGTGTTTAGTATAATCATCTTAGAAAGTAAAATACATGAAGATGAATCTTGTAAGAAATTCACTATAGGTCATATCTTATGACTCAATGAATGCATTTTGAAGCTGGATTTGGCTAGTGGTTTTAAATTGGAGGTCACTTAGACTACATTAAAATTTAAAACCCCATAAAATTAGAGGCTTAAAATTACTTTTAATATTCTAAGATATATATAAATTGAAATATTTTTATGTTTTTGGTATTCATCCCTAGATTTAGGTAACACTTCTATGAGTAAAGAAGAAAACGTGATCATGGTTTTGCTCTCAAGTGGAGAAATTCTATTGTAGTTCTCTAATGCTTCTATCCTAGTTGATAAACAAAAATATGATTTAAAAATGATACATATATAAAATTTATATTTCTTAAAAAATCTAACACAAAATTTTAAAATATATGATTTTTATAATATATTGATTATAAATATATGTTGTTTCTTTAGTAATTATGTGATAGACTTTACTTTTATATTAACTTAACAAATATTTAAAACTACAATCCATAAATATCAATATTTTTATAAGACGCAATATATATGTGTCCACAAACTAAACTTTCCCGGTCTAACGCTGTCATGACGTGGCAAATGTGTAGCCGAGTGTCTACCGTCATGGATTATTTGTGTTAGTATATTACCCTTTTTATAAAAAAGACATTTACTAAAACGTTGGAAATAAAATTTTCAAACAAGGTTTTCTTTAACTTTATTGAATTGGCTTAATAGTATTATGTATGTGTTACACATATTAACATACGAATAAAATTAAGATGATCATATATCCTAACTTGTTTTTTTTTTTTCCTTTTCTGTTTTCATTTGGGAGAAGAAAGCAATTGCTGAACTAGAAAATAAGAACATAGAGTTATGCACCCACAATTTAACAAGTTTCAGAATATTATATTTACTTTTTTTTTTCCTGATCAGGTTTAACATCCCAAAATTTATTAAAATTACGATTAGGTCCTTACTAAAGTTTAGTCCTAGAAACCATCTCATAAAGATCTCCATTATAAAAACTTTTGGCATATATTCATCTCAATTTCTCGTAGACAGCTCTCGAAACTTCATCAAAGTCTTTATTTTTCTCATTTCTTAGTCCCAAAAAACTCTCTCTTTGTCGTTTGGTCCTTGAAAATCCTCCTATCTTTTTAGGAAACTTTTGAGACTCCTCTTAATTAGGGTCTAGTAGTTTGCTCATTTCATGCTATTTCTTACACTTCTAGGTCTAAAATTTAAAATGTTACATCGTGTACTTCTTATGTTGTCCTTAAATCTTGATATGCAATGATTTTGTTCCTATTATAAGATGGACTTAAAGTCCTCACTAAACTAAGGGGTAAAAAAGGTTAAATTATTTGATTTTTGTTGAAAGCGAAAAAATTATGCAAATTTATTTCTAATTATGTCGAACAATGCTTAGATATGATTTAATATATATTACAGAATATCAAATAACTAAAACAATAAGAATGACATCTTAAGGAGTCACAAGAAAATTGCATCATAATTAATATCCACTTGAAAATTTAAATAAAAATTTTTGTTTCTTTTAAAAAGGGTCTTACTATAAGGACGTGAATATTATTCTACATCAATTCATCTATCATTTACTCAACCAATGCACACAACCATTATTGCCAAAATTTGCATCATATTAATTGACGTGTTCCTTAAAGAAAGCAGGATACATCATGAGGGGAAGTCTGAAGCCTAAAATACATAATAGAAGGTTGAAAAACTTTTTATTGGGAAAAAATAATCTCTTTAAATCTCTGAAAGAAGATTATCAATAAATTCAACAACTCATTTTTGGGCCACTTCATCTTATCTCAAATAAAAAAAGTAAAAACTGAATCAACTTTGAAAGCTTTTATTCTTTTCATGAACCGCCCAAAAGTTACACACACACACACACATATTATGTTGCAGAGTTTGATTGAATTAATTTTTTTAATTGTGACTTTATCTAAATTAGCCTCATGATTGCCAATTCACTATGGAGTCTCATGTTGCCCTTAATCTTGATATGCAATGACTTATTAATTTTGTCCTATTATAAGATATATTTAACCAACTCGCTAAAACTAAGAAAAATATTAATTTATTTAATTTTAGTTAAAAACGAAAAATATTTAAATTTTTCTCTCACATTTCAAACAATGCCTAAATCTGACTTAGTATATATTACTGAATATCAAATAATTATATAGAAATATAAATTATATCTTAAGGAGTCATAAAATAATTACATCAGACTTTAATGAGTGCTAATATTAAAAAAATGTAATTAATATTCACTTGATGATTTAAATAAAAATTATATTATCTTTGTTTTTGGCAAACGTGTCCTCTTACAAGAAAGGGAAGATTATTCTATATCAATCATTATCCCTCCATCATATCGCACGCACGCACGCTCGCACGCACGCGCACCCACCATTGCCAAAGTTTTCGAATCATATTAATCGATCTGTTCTTATAAAGAAAGCAGTAGGCAAATATCATAAAACGTACATTTTAAAAATTAAGTTGATCTGTAGATTATTAAATGCTTTTTTATTCCTTAAAACGTTCCTGGCTAAAATAGGAGATATATATTTAAATTTCACAAAAAATTGCCGACTATTAATTAATAAGTGTAGGAAAAAATTGTTTTGCAACAAATTTAATAAGCTCATATATTTTTCGCCTATTTTATATCTGGTTTGTATAAGCTTAGTCATTAGCGTCTTATATTTTAAAAAAATGATACAAGAAAATTGAGTATTATGAAAGGTTTCGCTGCGTCTTCCAAAAATTGTGTTGCTTGTTTAAAACCATCGCTTTATTTCAATTGTTTTAAGATAAAAGCCGTTCCATAAATTATTAGTATACGAAATTAAATTTCGTAGGAAAATTACTTAAATACGCTTAAGTTGAAATTTGAAAAACGAAATCACAACTAACAAATTACAACTCTTATTCTATGAAATGACAATAATATTAATTTTTTTTGCCAACAAGAATAATATTAAAATCAGAGATAACTAATTTCTCAAATTCAGCTTTGCATGTTATAGGTGTTAGCATATTGCTAAATATGAATGGCAACGTTTTGTCCAGCAAATCACAATACTTTCACTTTGTCATGTGATGAGGATATCTCATATACCCTAGTGCTCATAAAAGATATTATTACCTCTAATTCTAAATATAAAAACTAGTTTATAATGTAAATTACACTATAAAGTAATTCTTATATTTAAAATTGGAGGTAGTATGTTGAAAGACTATAATTAAATTAACTTTTTAATTTGCTCATGATTAATGCCAATAATCTCTTTAAATCTTATAATTATCTTCTTCAACAAATTCTACTTATAAATTGGAACACATGTTTCATTTTATCCTTACTCGTATGGAGCCACTTCAAAAGACATTTTTTATCCTATTTATAGGATTTTAAGAGAAATTTTTTTATGTTAAATTACAAATTTATCCTTTATTTATTATTGTGTTCACTTTGTTTATATAAAATATAATGCATATTAAATAATTGAAAAGTTATTGAATTTTAAATTAGAGTTAATAAAATTTAAAGTTTTTCTTGGTTTGTGTAAAATATATTGAAAATAACTTATAAATAGGAACAGAGGAGTATGTTGGTAAACCTTATTATGTAATTGGCTAATTACTTTCCTTTTAATTTAATATACTACTTCCGATCCTTAATATAAGAGCTAGTTGACTAATTTAAGTAGATTAACAATATTAGTTAAGTTAATTATTTGTAATAAGTAAGTGTTGTCTTTTCTAAAATATCCTTACTAATCAAGTATAGTGGTTAAAACTATTAAAAATCAAACGAACTTTTATATTAACGATTGGATTTAGTATTGTCTTTTTATCAAAAAAAAAAAAAAGAAGTAAGGAGAACATGCAAGAGAGAGTAGGAAGATTTTACCTTCTTTCTTTGCCTTCCCCCCCTCCTGCCTTCTTTCTCCAGCCACTTCAACAATGTTTAACAGAGAAATCTGCTTTTGTTTTATAGACGTAGAAAAAGAAATAAGAGCAAAGGGAGCAAAGAAGAGAAAGTATTAAATTGACAGTGCAGAAATGACAGAAAACGGAAGGGGCACAGAAAACTCAGAAGCAGAAGCAGAAGCAGAAGCAGAAATTTTGAGCAAGACAAGAAGAATTGAGAGTGCCATAATAAATTAATAATTGAGATTCTTTTACTGTAACCCTCAGAAACTGTGTTTTTTTAAGTTATTATTAAAGAGTCATATTATACCGACCATCTCCTGTCCTAAATATATATTTAGGACAGGAGATAGTATTAAATTTATTATACATTTTAATATTCGGGATGAATGGCATAAATTCTAAAATTCAATATGATATTTAATTTTAACTTTTTATACTAGCTTTCTTAAATAATTCATGTTGAAATAATATAAATAAAATTACATGAACACAAATAATTTTTTTATGGAGATGGTCCAAATAAAATAAAATAATTATTCATTTTTAATATTTTTGGGCATTACAGAAAAATCTACTTTAAACTATAATTTCTCAATAATTCATGTTGAACGATGACAGGATCTCCATGTGACGCATGGAGAATATTTAAATTATTAGCTGTTCATGTGAATGGCTCGGTGAGCAAAGCAGAAAACCAAATTTAATTACTGTTTTTCGATTTGGTTATTTTAGTTTTCAGTTAATTTTTAGAAAAAATAATCAATTATAACTGAATAAACCGAAATAAATCTATTATTTATTTATATTTAATAAATATTATTATAATAAATATATACTCTTTAAATATATTTATATTCAATAAATATGACTATAATAAATATTATTATAATAAATTATATTGATAAAATATTTATTAATTAATAGTTATAATTGTGTTGTATTATTATTTTTAATTTAAAATCACTTTTCATGTTTATATATTTTAGTTAATCAGTTAACTAAACTGAAATATTTCAGTTAATTCGTTTTCTGTTAGTTTGGTTAATCAATTTTAGTTTGGTATTTAAAATTTGATCTATTCAATTATTCGGTTAATTCAGTTATCTTCGAAAACCAAACTGAAAAACTGAATACTCACCTCTAATGACCCCGACCTAGCTTGGTTTTTTTAAGGGAGAATTACAATTAAGTTTCAAAACAACATAATTACTATAAAGTCCTAATAATTTATAATGACAAGTTTCAGAGTAGAAAATAACAACTCCTTACTTGTTATTGGGACTTTTCAGTAGTTATTTCCTTTCCATAAGACTCTAATGCAATTCTCCTTTTTTTTTTTTAATAAAAAGCTAATTTTATTTAATATAAGTAAAACGATTATATAAAAAAACCAATAAATCATATTCGGTTAATTTGATAAAAAAAAAAAAGTTAATCCAGAACATTCAAAACCAGAAAAGAACAGGCAAAGCAACGATTTTTAATTATTAACATGTCCTCATGATTTTATAAGGAGGGGGAAGAGGGGGAATAAATATAGCACTACAGACATAATTTGAGGGAAAAATTGCTGAAAAATGCCTGTTTGAAAAGTTTATTGCTGATAGGTATCAAGACCAGAGTATTGATATTGTGTCTACAGACTTTTTAAAGCACTGGTACTTTCCTATTCATCCAGTACTTCTTTTAAGTTTTGAGCAATAAAATTTTCAAATAAGTATTTTTCAGAAAATTTTCCTAATTTAAAAGTATTATTACGTCTTTTTTTTTTTTTGTCTTTTCTTTTCCGGAAAGAAGCACGAAGCTATGAATGAAAATAAAAGCACACTAAAATGCACGAACAGCAAGAGCGAAACAAGTCCTGCGCAAATGAAAATTTATGGGGTGAAATTTATAGTTTTAAACTATTAACACTATGAATAATATTTATTAATGACATAAGGAGATTGAGCAACGAAAGATCAAATTTAATGAAAGAATGATGGAAATGTCAATATTACAAACATAATCAAAAGTATTTTAGCAATTTTAATTTTTTTAATTTATTGTGAACTGAATGATTGAGGAAAAAGAAGAAAAACATACAAAAATCTGGGCACAAAGAAGTCCATCTTATTTACAAAGAAAATATCAAATTTAAAAACAATAAAATTATATTTTTTTTAAGATATTCAATACGAATGCATTAAAATCTAATAAATAGTAATATGAACTGGAAAAATAACTAAAAAGTTTTGATCTAAACATTATGGCAGATAAAGCATATGAGAGACTAAACATGGAAGGAAATGCAAATAACAACAATACATAACAATATTCCCACAAGAGGGAAAGAAACACAGTAAGAATTAGAAGTTTTTATCTTTTTTCTTTGAAGAGGCTTCAAACTTCTTTGTCGGAGACTTTCCTTTTCAGTTTTTGTATTTTTCTTGTAAAATTGAAATGAGAGGAACTCACAGAAAAAAGAGCAACGAAGTTGTGAGGAAGAAGCAGAATGCAGAAGCTTGAGGAACGAAAGGCGAACTGATATAATGACTTTGTTTTAAAGAGATGAAATGATTTTCTTTTCTTTTCTTTTTAAAAAATCAAGTCAACTTCAAAGCCTTAGCGTATGTCAGTCCCATGCGGAATTAGATATCTCAGTGATTACTCATTGATTTTTATTTATGAGACGCTTTTAAATTTTAAATTTAATTAATTATGTCTTAAAATTTAATAAAATTTTAATTTTAATTCATCTAATATGCATTCTCTATTTTAATAACATTTGTCCTTTGAATAATAAACAAAAGAAATAATTATACGGCCATATGAAAAATTTAATAACTTGACTTATAATAAATACGAGCAAACATGTTACCTCTATGCTTTATCTTATAAGGTAAGAAAAGAAGTTTTTTTATTCAATCTATAAGTCACTTATTAAATTTGTTATATGAATATACAATTTTATTATTTATTTATTATTATATAGTATAGACTCTGTTCTTATAGAATAATGTATATTAAAGGAAAAATATAAAAAAAATATTTTTAAAATTTTAAAATCTTAAATTAAAAATGATTATAAAAATGTGCTGCATTTATTTTTTATTTTTTTGAATAATAACAGGATACTATTACCTTAAAAGCAAAAGATTACAAGCAAAGACACAAAGACTAAGAGCTTTTGTATAAATAAGAGGAGGGTGATCAAAAATACAAAAGATGATGTCGCTATTATGGGCTGATTTAGCCACGTAATCAGCATAAGAATTATCTTCTGTGTAAACACGTTGAAAGAGGACTTGCTAATCAGCATAAGAATTATCTTCTCTGTATTTTTTTTTTAAATGTTATCTATTGTTGTTAAAGCATAATAAAAAAAAAGATTAAAATTTTAAAATTTAAATTTGTTTTTTGGGGGAATTCTCCTTGTCTTAAATAACGAGAAAGTTAAAAAGTTGATACGTCTCATCTGCGTCCCTTCCTACACCGAAGTAGATGCCTGCAATTTAAGAGGGTCTTTGATGGTAAGTCATCGCCCCATCTAAAAGCCGAAACATGGACTTATAGGTTTGGAGGAGCGGATGGCCGACAAAAAAGGTTCGGAAGAGTAGGTGGTGAGGTAGGGAACCCACGAAAAAGAGGTTATAATGATCAATTTGTAATATTTTGGTTCCTTCAATATAATTATAATTTTTAGATCTTCTACTATAAATTTCCCTATTTTCTTTTCCAAGACTGATTGCAAGATAACTACAGCACGCTATAAATTAAACATAATAATTAGAATGTATTTTCATTCATGACAATCATGCCAAACAACAAATTATTCTCTTAAAAAATTTCACCTTCATTTTCATCTCTAGTTTTTATCCTACCTTTATGCCTAGTATCATGATGTGAGATGTAAAACCTAGAAAGTTAGATGAAAATAATATATTAATATGGGGTTAAAGTATATTTAATATTTGAAAATATTTCTCCGGTCTTTAATATAGAACTTATTTAACTACGTTATTTAAATTAATAAAGTTAGTTAAGTGAGATAATAATCATAAATATGGCATATATTCTTTAAAATATCCTCAGTTAAAATTTCTTTAAAAAACTGACCTTTCAAAAAATATTTTAAATTATTTTATTAAAAATATAAAACTACAGAGTTGATGTATGTGTGGAATTAATGAGTAACAAGTGCTCACTCACTTTATAAAATATATAAATGTATTATTAAAAAGTAATAAGTATTATTGTGGTATTTAATTATTTAATAGGAGTAATTTAAGAAAGAATTGGTAAATATAACAAATAATTCCTATATTTAGAACTAAGATCAACCTTCTAATTAGGTTCTATATTAAAGACAAGGAGAGTACCTTTCTAAGGCACATCTAATATTCCAAAATATTTAGGGGTGTGATTTTGTCCCTCACATATAAAAAATAGATCAATATTATTCCTCAACTAAAAGTCCACAAACGTCAATGTTCTCTCCTAAAAGAAAAAGAAGTTTCCATCAAATAATAAAAGTTAATTGAAGGGTGATATTGATCCATTTTTAATATATTAAAGGCAAAATTACACACTAAATATTTTATAATATTGGATCTACCTAACCCGATATATATAATGCTAAAATGACAAATATTCGTGCATTTCTATTTTAACTTTGTCCAGAGGTTAGAAAAATTTAAAATTGTGAAATTTAATTAGGGTTATGCAACCTAATTAAGAATTAGAAAAATTTAATGACCCAAATATGAATTTGGATCATTAAACCGTCTTTTTAAGGGATTTTCCCAAATAAATATCGTTTCTTTCCTTTCATTTTATTATGAAAATTAATACATTTATCTTTCCTAAGACGAACTGATAGAATGGATAGGTTCAGGTAAAGGAGCGTGAGGGCAATTTTTTTCTTCTTGTTTTTTCAATTCGGTCCTTTTTACGAGATCATATTAACCAAATTATATGATTTAAAAAACAGTTAAAATTAATTAAAAATAATAAATATGTAAAAATTAAAGCTCTTTTTTTCAAATGTGTCCTTATTTAATGAGAAAACAAATAAGAAAGAGAAGTAGTAGTAATGAGATAAATGATAAAAAAGAATGAATATGAAAAAAAAGATGAGTAGAGAGAACAGAAAATCAATTAAGGGCAAAATTGGTAAAAATATATTTAATATTTAGATAATTCTTAACAGGATCTCATAAAAAAAGGTTAAATCCATTCAAATTTTAAAATCTTATAAATAGGTTGGGAAGGAGTATTACAAATGAAACCATACCTGAGAGCTCCCAAAGGGGCTTTTATGCACCAGGGTACAAGGAATAATACTAATACTCTTACTCACTTTGTCCTACCTAAAACTCATTCTGATTTTTTTTTTTATTTATAAGGTTCAACTTTTTTTTTAAAAAATGTGTTTAGTCTTTTTCATGAGTTATATTCTGAAAGTATCTAACATTTTATACATTTTACCCCTAATTAAATTTAAGTCTCTCTCATATTTTTTTCTAGGCATTCTATCTCATTTTTTTCACTCACTTCCACCCATACTCTTAATAAATAAGAGTGTTTTAGGGTTTAGGAAAATAAATATAGGAGAGATAATAAAAATATAAAATTACAGGTAACATTATTATTTTTTACAGGTAAAATAAAAAAAACTTCTATTATTTTAGTATACATTTAATTAGCTTTTATTTTTGGGTTAAGGTGTATTCAGCATCATCAACTATTTTCTTATGTGCACCCAATATGCTAAAGTTATTTATGGTGGAATTTTACCCTTAAACTAATTAAAATAGTGCAACCTCATCCCTGCCGTTAAATTTGAAAACGTCTGTTAAGCTTTTCCCGTTTGCTCCTTTCCCTTCCTTTTGGTCCCCGTCTTTCACTCATCAACAGCGGCAGCTTCTGGCGAGGAGCAAGAAAGGCAGGGCCAGCAGTGAGAGAGCGAGCATGATTTCGTGCACGATTTTTACAGTGGAGTGGAGAGAATTTTCAGCGATGAGTTTCTGTGCCAACAGAATTTGGTGGGAATTGTGAATGTGAGGGCATTTCGTGGTGGAAGGTGGGAGCGAGAATGATAACTTGAATTCGAGCTCTACAGTATCCTCATCGTCATTGCCATCAGAAGGTGAAGAAGATTATTATCTTTTAAGAACCTATTGTGGAGACTGTCAACAGAAAGATATGAGATAATCAAAGATATTGGGTCTGGGAATTTCGGTCTTGCCAAGCTGGTTAGAGAGAAACGGACCGGCGAGTTCTTTGCCGTCAAGTTCATTGAGAGAGATTCCAATTTTGTTCCTTCTTTCTGTTTATTTATCTTTGCGTTAATTACTAGGATTATTCTTCTTACCTTCTCCCCCGTGCCTTTGATTCTGCAGATTATGAGCATGTACAGAAAGAGATTACAAATTGTAAGAAATAGAGTTTAGGTTTGTACATATTTAAGATAATTGGGCTGAGTTGTATTGCTTGATACGTCTGGGCCCAATTGTTAGTTAGTTGTTCTTTATTTTCTTTGTTTCCTTGTTTTCTATCTGGGCCTATAAATAGGCATTGGATCTGGGCATTTTGTGTTAGCCCGATGACAGTGTAGTATCATTTTTTGTTCAGTTATGATAATACAGATCATGAAACGCTGCGTTTACTTTCTCTGAGACTGAAAGCCTTTATGGTACCAGAGCCGAAGGTCGCCGCCCATCGCCTCTTGAAACCCTAGGCGTCTGTATCAGGATGACTGACCAGAAGACAGTTGCCGATGCACTTCCGTTTGCACACCCATTGTTTCTGCACCCATCGGATACCCAAGGAGCTTCTATTATCCATCATACGCTGATAGGCACCGAGAATTATACAGTGTGGAGTCGCGCAATGAGGATTGCTCTTCTTGGGAAGAACAAGTTAGGGTTCATCGATGGAACCTGCAAGAAAGCCGATCAAGAAGAGGGGTTGCATGAACAATGGGAAAGATGTAATGCCATTGTTCTTTCGTGGATACTCAATTCAATATCGAAGGAACTTGCAAACGGGGTAATTTTCTTTCAGAACGCGCATCATGTATGGGTCGATCTTAAGGAAAGATTCGACAAGAAGAACGGTGCTCGTATTTTCGCTCTGCATCGGGAGATTACTTCTCTAAGACAAGGGTCATCGTCCGTGTCAGTATACTACTCTAAATTGAAAGAGTTATGGGAGGAGCAGTCCGCATTGGTGATCCTCCCATCTTGCACTTGTGAGACCTCGCGAACGTATGCCATGGTAATACAAGAACAAAAATTGTTTCAGTTCCTGCTCGGGCTCAACGATTCGTATGCTCAGGCCAGAAGTCAAATACTTCTGATGACCCCTCTTCCAACAGTCAATGAAGCGTTTTCGATGATTGTTCAGGATGAAGCACACAAGTCTATCGTCAATGGTGAACGGAATTCCCCTGCTGAAGGAATTGCCATGACTGCATGAGGCCGTGGGCGGGGAAGAGGCAGAGGTCGTGGAGAGAACCCTCTGGAGTGTACTCATTGCAAAAGGAAAGGGCATACCAAAGATACTTGCTTCCAAATCATTGGTTATCCTGCGAATTTCAAGGCTAACAGAGGTAAACCGAATAAGCAACCCAGTCAAACCTCTCTGGACTTGACACAAGATTCAGAAGTGCATGCCAATGAAGGAAGCTCGGTCGCCCCCACGTTCACGTATGAACAGTACCAAAAAATACTCAAGTTATTGCAGAAAGATTCAAAACCCACCGGGCACGCCCTTACTGGTACAGGTTTGGCTATTCCTGGAACTTATAATATATCGTATACTAATTGGATTTTAGATTCTGGAGCCACAACACACATGGTTGGTAGTTTAAACCTCTTAGAACATTATGAAACATATTATGGGCCAATTAAATCTATCAAAATACCAGATGGAAAACGTGTTCCTATTACACACATAGGAAAGGCTAGAATATCAGATGATATATTATTAATGGACGTTCTTTATGCCCCACAATTAAAATTTAATCTGATTTCTATAGCTAGACTTACTAAGGAACATAAATGCATAGTTGCTTTCTTCCCTGATTTTTGCTTAATGCAGGACCTGTGGGGTGGGAAGAAGAAGCTGATTGGTAAAGAGTTTGGTGGTCTTTATATTCTAAAAGTGGCTACGAATTATCATGCTGTGAATGTGCTCAAAAGTAGTTATAGGATAAATAACTGTTCTGATGTTGCTCTGTGGCACAAGAGATTAGGGCATGCCCCTTTATCTGTAATGAAACACCTTGATTTTGTGATTCAGCATAATAAGATTCCAAATGAAGTCTGTGATGTTTGTGTTCAATCTAAGCAAACCAAGTTTCCTTTTAATTCAAGTTGTATAAAGACACTCAAATGTTTTGAACTTTTACACATGGATGTTTGGGGCCCTTATAGAACACCAACACATCAAGGATATCAATATTTCCTTACTATCGTTGATGATTTTTCCAGGGGAACATGGATTTTCTTGATGAAAAATAAATTTGATTCTATCATGCATATCAAGAATTTTATTGCTTATATTCTAACTCAATTTGGAACTCAAGTAAAAAGAATAAGGAGTGATAATGGAACTGAGTTTAAAAATAATGATTTGAGACTTTATTTTCAAGAAAAGGGCATTGTTCATGAAACTACATGCCCCTATACACCTGAACAGAATAGGGTTGTTGAGAGAAAACATAGAACTATAATGCAGCTCAGTAGAAGTTTGTTGCTTCAGTCTAATATTCCTGTTCAATACTGGGGAGAATGTGTTAGGATGGCTGTTTATCTGGTTAATAGAATTCCTTCTAAGATAATAGACTTTAAAACCCCTTATGAAAAGGTTTACAAGACTAAACCAAATTTAAACAACTTAAGGGTCTTTGGGTCGCTAGCCTATGTTACAGATCTTAGAGTTTCTGATAAACTTCAATCTAGAGCCATTCCCTGTGTGTTTTTAGGATATCCTGAAAATCAAAAGGGTTTTCTTCTTCTGAATTTAAAAGATAAGATTCTGCTAGTAAGCCGACATGTTAGCTTTCATGAAGAAAAATTTCCTTATAAGGATGCTGTAAGTAAGGAACAAGGGGGAGTTCATCATTCTTTAAGGGAAATGTTCAGGTATGATACAGAACAAATTCCACTAAAACCTACAAATAATAATGAAATCGATAATGGAGAGCCACAAACTGATCATAATATACAGCAAGAATTTACTGATAATATTCAGCCTGCACCATGACCCGTCCTGATATATCCTTCTGTGTGCAGACCTTGAGTCAGTTTATGCATAATCCAACTAAGGTGCACATGGCAGCAGCGAAAGGGTTTGTTAGATATCTGAAGGGGTGTCCAGGAATGGGAATACTTATCAGCTCAGAAGGAGAACCAGTGCTGGAATGTTTCTGTGATTCAGATTGGGCATCCTGTGGAATTACTAGGAGATCAGTGATTGGCTATTTGCTGAAGTTTGGCGGCTCATTAGTGATGTGGAAGACAAAGAAGCAGAACACAGTATCAAAATCTTCAGCGGAGGCTGAATATAGAGCACTAAGCATGGCCACTTCAGAAATAGTTTGGGCAAAAGGATTACTTCGAGACCTGGATATTCTACACCAAGATCCTGTCAATGTGTTTTGTGATAGTCAGGCAGCAATTCACATAGTTGCTAATCCAGTTTACCATGAAAGGACAAAGCACATTGAGGTGGATTGTCATTTCATAAGAGAAAAATGGGTATCAAAACTGATAGACTTGAAGCATATAAGGTCGTGTGAACAACAAGCAGACCTTCTCACTAAAGTTGTATCTGGAGAAGTTCAAAGGAGATTGTTAGGCAAGTTAGGGACTGTGAATATGTACAGCCCCAAACTTGAGGGGGAGTGTAAGAAATAGAGTTTAGGTTTGTACATATTTAGGATAATTGGGCCGAGTTGTATTGCTTGATACGTCTGGGCCCAGTTGTTAGTTAGTTGTTCTTTATTTTCTTTGTTTCCTTGTTTTCTATCTGGGCCTATAAATAGGCATTGGATCTGGGCATTTTGTGTTAGCCCGATGACAGTGTAGTATCATTTTTTGTTCAGTTATGATAATACAGATCATGAAACGCTGCGTTTACTTTCTCTGAGGCTGAAAGCCTTTACAAATCACAAATCCTTGAAACATTCTAACATCATACGATTTCAGGAGGTAAGACCCATTTTTTCAGGAGGTAAGACTCAGAAACACGAGGGCTTTTTTTTTTTGGTAAACAGAAACACATGTTCCTTGATTCCCTTTTGTTTCAACAGGGAAGAAGAGATTCATTGTGAAGTTGATTGAATTATTATAAGATTATTCATTGCTCAGATTTTGCTGACCCCAACTCATCTAGCTATAGTCATGGAATATGGTGAGAACTTTTTGAAGTATGTAATGCAGGAAGATTCAGTGAGGACCAGGCACTTTAATTTTGGTATATAACAATTTGATAATTGATGACCTTGAATCACTTTTACTTGACAGTGCCTTTACTTGATTGAGGATGCCAGCGTGGTTGATGAGTGAAAGGGACAAGAAAGGGAAGGAAAAGGAGCACATGGGAAAAACTAAACGGACGTTTTTAGATTTAACGACAGGAATGAGATTGCTCCATTTTAATTAGTTTAAGGGTAAAATTGCACCACAAATAACTTTAGGACACTGAGTGCATATAAGAAAATAGTTGGGAGTGCTGGATGCACCTTAATCCTTTATTTTTTAATATGAAAAAAAGTAATTAACTTCTTATATTACCAATAAAAGGGAGTAGGCATAACAAATAAATGTCATTGCAGCAAAAAGTCTCTTTTTTTTAGTAATGGCATTAAATGTGGCCACATTGAAAGTGAAGACTTTTAGTGGCCAACCCGTGAAAGTGTCCTGTCGAATGGGTTTTAAATGTCTGTTGAAAATAAATTCGTTTGTTGAAAATGTTATCTGTTTAGAATAACTTATAATTAGTTTTTGGTGATTTATAAAATATGAGCTAACTATATGTAAGGAGTTTTGTTTTAATTTATGTAAAACGTGTATATAAATTCTTACAAATATGATCCCAAATAGAGATGTGACGATTTAAATTAATAAAAAACGTGATCCCAAACAAGCAAGTAGGTTTTGAGTCTTTTCTTGTCTAGTTTTGGCTTATGCTATTGGTGGTCGTACCAATTTTTTCTAATTAATAAAATTGACTTTATTTTTTTCTAAAAAATAAGATTTCGGAGGCTCCTTTTTTTTTTTTGGATATAATGTAATGCTGCTACTAGACTGCAAACGTGATCTTGCATATGTGGAATTTTATATTTAAAATTTTCTAAATACTGGTATATATTTTGTTTATCAAATTTATTAGAATATTCAATTACAATACTTATTTTTAGACAATCTCTTCATTTGACAACCATCTCTTATTTTAACTCATTCCATTTTAGATATTGATTCATAAGAAATATTGCAAACATTTGGATGATTGATCAGTTATTTGATTTTAGTGAAAAAGATATGAAGATCATCAATAGTATCCCATTTTGACTCCCCCAATCTTCCTCAATTTCAGTTATTTTTTATTTGATGATCTTGCATTATTTACGGTTGTATATAACACTTCTACCATTAAGCAAGGTAGTCCATCAAATAAAGTATTTTCCATGCCTCGGTAATCAATTTCTTTAATTGAATCACATTTACTTGATTTAAATACGCTGACCGCACAGACAAATGAGACATTTGATCATATTTAAAAAGAAGTGAATATACAACAGCGACCATAACGTATACGGAAGAGAAGAAGATGTGAAATTCATGCCAATTTAATCATTATTTATTATTAATTTTTTAAAACCTAATCATTACTTATTTTTATTAATCACTTGTTAATTAATATAGCATTAATTATTACTATTATTATGATATAATGATTAACACTCATCCAACTATTTACTCTTAATTGATTATTGAAATGATAATCCAATCATTATTAAAATCATAGTAGGGGATCTGTGTGTGGTGAGGGATTTAAAGAAGTTGTTTAAAGGGTGATGAAATTTAGAAGTTGTTCAAAATAAGATAAAGTTTAGTTATACAAAAAAACAAAACTTATTGAAGATATTGCTCTTGGTTAGATAAATTTTAGAAGTTGTTCAAGCCTTGAACAAGTTTTACTATAGCATTTGGAGAAATAAATCCCACCAATGTAGCATTTGGAGATTTTTTTTTATTGTTTGTAAACAATCAAAGAATTTCCACAACTGAATAACACCATCTATTGAAAAGTATACGAGTCCATACAACACACAGTGTAAATCACTACCTAAATAGATCTGTCTGACCGAAATGGGCTTAGGAATAAGAAGCAATCCCAAGCCCAATATAACTACAACAGACCCAGATACGGAAAATACAGGAATTATTTTTAACATTCCCCCTCAAGTTGGGGGCTGAAACAAATTACAACAATCTAACTTGCTAAGCAATCTCAATTGTGTCTCTTTTCCTACAGCCTTGGTTAGGATGTCTGCCTCTTGATTTGCAGATCTCACATGCTGCAACTTCACAAGTCCTTCTGTCACTTTCTCCCTTACAAAGTGACAAGCTATTTCAATATGCTTCATACACTCATGGAAAACTGGGTTTGTAGCTATGTATATGGCTGATCTGCTATCACAGAACACATTAACTAGATCTTGCACAGGAATTCCCAGATCTGACAGCAACCCTCTTACCCAAATCACTTCTGAAACAGCTGAACCCAATGCCCGATATTTAGCTTCTGTTGAAGATCTTGACACCGTTGTCTGCTTCTTCGTTTTGCTAGATAATGAGGGAATCTCCTAATTTGAGGAGATACCCCGTGACCGACCTCCTCATGGTCTCGCATGACCCCCAATCTAAATCATAGAAGCATTTTAGGTTCAGATCTCCATCCGAGCTCAACCGTATCCCAAGGCCAAGTGATTGCTTCAGATATCTTAGTACTGTTAGAGCTGCTGCCCAATGAGACTTCATAGAAAGCTGCATGAATTGATTAAGCACCTGCACAGGAAAAGAAATATTAGGCCTTGTCATTGTCAAGTAAATTAGCTTACCAACTAGTCTCCTATACTTCCCTGGTTCTTGAAGCAAGTCCTCCTTCTGGTGCTTCTTCTCTTCATATGTTACCAGCTTCATATGTTGCGGCATAGGCAGTGTGAGTGGCTTACTGTAACATCCACCACTTACTAACTAGAACTAACCATGATAGAAAGGACTAAAACTAGTAAACATACCCTATCATGGTTATTTAAGAACAATCACATCACTAAGGGGCTAACCATGATAGAAAAGCATTCGACCTTAATTAAGGCTATCATGGTTAGAAAAGAATAACCTATATTTGTAATCATGCAAACATGGTTATAAAACAATACGCCTCTAAATGATATATTATAATAGCAATTCAAATTTGACTATATTAGTCAATATTAGCAACAATTAAACTTGCAAAAATTACCATTATCACATCGTGGATCCACAATAATTCAATCACATGCAATCTAAGGGCCTTAGGCCCACTACCAGCACTCTAGTCCAATATCCAAACAAAATAAACCAAAGATAGAAAGTATAATACGTTCATTAAGTCAAACGACATAAAAATATAAGAAGGTAAAATAAATCCCAAATGAATGCAGTCCTGATGTGTGGCAATATACGAAAAGATTGCATAAAATAAGGTCCAGAAGCTCTACACTGTCAGCTACAGCTATTGAGCCTCAAGAGTCTTCCTCGAAGGTCCCGCTAACGTATTGTTTCCTGAAAATGGTAAAGCAACAGAAGTGAGACAACGTCTCAGTAACTAAATCCTTACCTATCCCACACCCTAGCATGGGCTAGTGAGGTGTCAGGTGGGATACACAGAGTTAATAATAGTTGATAAACATTTATTTAAACATTTAAACTCACAATAATCATACAAGACAAATATTTCCACCAATCTCATGCAATTGATACATTTTAAAAGAGATAACATACTTGTCATTTATTTAAAAGATATAAATATCAATGAATATCCCATGTCATATGCAATTCCTGAACCCAAATCCACCCTTATATCCTCCTTATTTCCGCCGACTGGACCCATGGGCTAAGTTCTTTCCATTTGACTAGCAACTTTGACAAGCTCACCACACGAATGATGTGGACTGGCCAAAGACCACAGAGCACTCGGTGGACCATGGGTCCCCCTCGAAGAACTAGTGGGGTGTAGCAGTCCCTCGAAGAACTAGTGGGACAATAATAGCAGCCAACCATAGAGCTCCGTATGGAGGCTAATACCACATGGCAAGTATATAAATCAACTCCAATTACCTCCTTTCCCCACCCAAAATAGATGCACAGGGTTCAAAATGACGCATTTATATGCATAATCAACAGAATTTCATAATAACACATCATAATCATGATCACCAATTTCTTGCAATACAAACTATATCAATCCTTTTTAAAATAGCATCCCACAAGACAGTTCATACAAAACGTAATATACTTTTACAGAATTAGTTATAAAGCCGCTCACCAACTTCATACTAGAGCATGCAACAGATAGAAATTTAGTTACCTGGTCTCCTAGCTAACAGTCAACTACAACCAGAGTCCAACCTCGAAAATGCCACAATAGAGTTTATATCTACAAAAAAAATTAAAATATTATATCTATAGTATTAGAGTTTGCTACTCACAAAATTTTAGCCTCTAACTCCTCTTCTAAAAGCTTTAATTCTACTCAGAACTCTAGCCTAAAAGACATTTTTCTAAGGTTTGGAATGAGAACATATATATATATATGATTTAGACTCGATTCCTAAATTTTCCTTACTTAAATATCCTTTAATTGTTAGATTATATTATTAGAACCATCAAATTCATAATTTAAATAGATAAACTGTAAATTTATAACTTATATTCCATTTTCGAAGGACTTAGACAAATAGACTTAGTATGAACCAGGTTATTCTCACTACAGAAGTTAAACCCTTAATCTAACCATTGAATTTAATTCCCTATCTATTATGATACTATCCTCCAAATTATTATAGCTCAATCTAACGGTGAATGAACTTGAAAATGCTAATTTACTATTCAGGACTCTATCTGCTAAATCCAAAAGATATAAGTTAAAAACGTACCTAATAACTTGTAACTTGGGGATCAAAATAATGATCCAACCATTGAAATTAACGATTTGGATGTCCCAAATGGGCTGACCAAATTTCAGTCCGATCCAACGGTTAATAAACACAAAACTAGCACTTTTCTGAGACTACCTCAGATATATGCGAAAATTATTTACTCACTTCAAACTCCACTCATTATCTCCTATATACAGGCTCCTCAAACTCCTTCACTCTAAAAATTAGTCGATGTGGGACTTCTATGCCATGGTTTAATTTTCTAGAATATCATCCACACACACACACACAATCACACACAAAAAAATTATTTAATAATAATAATTTGCCTATATCTAACTTTTTTTTAATTAACTTAATACTAAAATATATTTATTTATAATTTAATTAAATACTAGATAAAAAATAAGGATGTTACACTTACAGCCACTCATACCAGTTTCTGCAAGTAAGTCTAGAGTGTATTTTCTTTTGGAAAGAACAATACCTTTCTTGGACCTAGCAACTTCTATTCCTAAAAAGTACCTCATGATTCCTAGATCCTTGATTTGAAAATGACTATGCAGAAAACACTTGACTTGTTCAATTCTTTGTTTATTACTACCAGTTATCAAAAGGTCATCTACATAAACCAAGATAATTACTGAACCATTATCATAATGTTTGAAATATAATGAGTAATCATATTTGCTTTGTAAGAAACCCCCACTCAGTAAAGCCAAAGATAACTTTTGGTTCCATTGCCTAGAAGCTTGTTTAAGCCCATATAAAGACTTCTTAAGCTTACAAACCATATTACCTTCTTGATTTCCAAACCCTTGAGGTATAGTCATGTATACCTCTTCATTAAGGTCTCCCTGCAAGAAAGCGTTATTCACATCCATCTGATATAAAGACCAATCATTCACAGCAGCCAACTTAAGAACAGTCCTCACAGTTACCATCTTAAATACTAGTGAAAAGGTCTCATTATAATCTACTCCTTCTACTTGGTTATATCCTTTTGCTATCAATCTAGCTTTATACTTGTCAATAGTTCCATCAGGTTTGTATTTTATTTTATATACCCATTTACAACCGATTGGTTTCTTATTTTTAGGCATTGGGACTATATCCCAAGTTTTATTCTCTTCTAAGGCTTGAATTTCACTTTTCATGGCAGCCACCCAATTCTGATCTTTAACTGCCTCGTAATAGGTAGGTTCAAAAACATCATCAATAGAGCAAAGGAAACACATATGAGAGGAAGAAACATTATCATATGAAATATAATCCTCTATCGGATACCTACAGTTAGACTTACGCTTCTGTTTCACATTGGACTGTCCTAAGAGAGACTGTGTCATATTACAAACATAATCCTTGGCCCATATGGGAGGCCTTCTCTCCCTACTAGGTCTCCCTGTTTGGTTTAAATCATTCCTATTAACATTAGCTTGGATGTGACCTCCAGTGCTTTCTTCCTTAGGCTATCTAGTGTTTATTATGGCATCCCTTTTATGATGTACATATATATCATCAAAATCATCAAAAAAAAAAACATTTGCTTTATGTCCTTAGACACTCCCCCTTGATCGGTGCTATGCCCATTTTTAAAAGGAAAAACATTTTCAAGGAACTTGACATGCCTGCTTATAAAAATTTTCAGATTTAATAAAACAAATCCCTTTTGATTAGGAGGATAACCTAAGAAAACACATGGTATAGATCTGGGTTTAAACTTGTCAGTAACTATCAGATCTATAGCATAACATAGATAGCCAAAAACTTTCATATTACAGTAATCTGCAGCATGTCCAAGAACAATTTGATAAGGAGTTTGAAACCTTAAAATCCTACTCGGTATTCTGTTAACAAGGTAGGTAGCAGTTTTAACACATTCCCCCTAAAACCTAATAGGCAAACTGGACTGAATGATTAATCCCCTTGAGATTTGCATTAAAGTTCGATATTTTCTTTCAACAATACCATTTTGTTCTGGGGTATAAGGACATGTAGTTTCATGAATGATACCTTCTTCCTTAAAGAAACTATTCAGATCATGATTAACAAATTCACTACCGTTATCACTCCTTATTCTCTTAATGCAGGAACTGAACTGAGTTAATACATAAGCAAAGAAAGTTTTAATGTGATGAGCAGTTTCAGATTTATTTTTCATCAAATAAGTCCATGTAGCTCTAGAAAATTCATCCATAATAGTAAGAAAATATTGAAATCCAGCATGTGTAGGAACCTTGTAGGGTCCCCAAACATCCATATGAATCAGGTCAAAGCATCTAACAGTTCTGATACAGCTAGAGGGAAAGGGGAGCTTTGTCTGGTTGGATTGAAAACAAGTATCACAATTTTTATTTATTACTATATATTTGTTTTTCACTATTTCCAGATGTTTGATTATATTGAGGGGTGCATGCCCCATTCTTTCATGCAGAAGCCACAAATCAACAGATTTATCAGTGTCACAATCATGAACAGAGTTCATACAAGCATAATCCTTTTCCAATCTCAATAGATATAATCCATGATCTACTCTACCAATCCCCTTCATCTTCCTATCCAGAAGGCCCTGCAAGGTGCATTTATTAGGATAGAAAGGAACAATACAAAGAGTCTCTTTTGTTATTTGTGAAATAGAGATTAAGTTAAATTGAAGTTCAGCAACACACAGAATTCCTTTTAACTCTATTCCATCAGGGAACTTAACATCTCCTATGTGAGTTACAGAAAATCTATCACCATTAGGAATTCTTATATGTTTGCTAGGCCCAGTATATGTTTTATAACTATCTAACAAATCTAAATCACTAACCATGTGTGTGGTGGCTCCAGAATCAATAATCCATTTACTGTGATTCAATCTAGTGATAGAAAGATCATGCAAACCTGTACCGGTGAGTGCATGGGCGTTGGTTTCTGAATCTTTCTTCAGAATTTCCAATAACCTCTCGTACTGCTCCAGGGTGAAGTTGGGGGATACAACAGTCGAAGTGTTGGTGAGAGCCTCTGCTTCTCTTTGTCCACCACTCTGATTCCCTTTGCCTTCTTGATTCTGTCTTCCTTTGTTCCCTTTGTAATCCGAAGGGAATCCAATAATCTGCCAACAATAGTCTCTCGTGTGACCTTTCTTGTGGCAGTGGTCACATTTGAGTAGGGGAGCACCTTTCCCTCTACCTCTTCCCTTCGCAGTCATTGCCATTCCTTCACTTCGAATTGTTTTCTCCAGGCTTGTAATGCTTCTCTGTGCTTCATCCTCTAGGACCATCGCATAAGCCTGGTTGACCGTTGGAAGGGGCTACATCAAGAGTATCTGACTCCCAGCGTTCGTGTAGGCTTCATTGAGTCCCATTAAAAACTGCAAGAGCCTCAGTCGCTGAGTTGCTTCATGATATGCTTGAGAAGTGGGACATTTACAGGTCGGGATTGCCATTAAATTTCCCTGTTCTTCCCACAATTCTTTCAGCCAAGAGTAATAGCCCGATATAGAAAGGTCATCTTGCCAAAGAGAGTGAATTTCACAGTGAAGAAAGAATATACATGATCCGAAAATCTTGTCAAAGAGCTCCTTGAGATCTCCCTACACGGATGATGCATCTTCAAAGTACACCAAACTGGTTGCAAGATCCTTAGAGACTGAGCCTAATATCCACGATAGAACAACCGCGTTGCACCTTTCCTAGTAAGCGTGAAACTTCGGATCTTGGTCACTCTTCTTGCAGGAACTGTCAATGAATCCTGTCTTGTTCTTCCCTCGAAGAGCTATCATCATTGCCTTGCTCCATACTGTGTAGTTGTAGCTGCTCGTGAGGATCAACCCAAGAATGGACATCCCTTGTGTGTCAGACGGGTGAAGAAAGAGAAGGCTTGTGAAATCAATCGCCGACTTCACCAATCCCTTTTCTTCCCCCATGAAATATTAGTCACCGTCATCGATGTTCTTGACTCACGAGGGTTTCTTGGTTCAGCGACAGCGAAAGGAGACAAGGAGCATTGGGTTACCGCAGAGTGGAGATGGATTTCGGTTCTTGGATTTCCGGGCGAAAAGAGACAAGGAGCATTGGGTTACTGCGGAGTGGAGATGGACTTCGGTTCTTGGATTTCCGACTAGGTGAATTGGGCTTCATCTGATGGGCTTGAAACATGACTGATGGACCATCCTGTGCTCTAATGCCATGTAAACAATCAAAGAATTTCTGCAACTGAATAACACCATCTGTTGAAAAGTATACGAGTCCCTACAACACACAGTGTAAATCACTACCTAAATAGATCTGTTTGACCAAAATGGGCTTAGGAATAAGAAGCAAGCCCAAGCCCAATATAACTACAACAGACCCAGAAATGGAAAATACAGGAATTATTTTTAACACTGTTTATAGTTTATAAGTAAAAAAAAAAAACCGATTACAATCGCTTCTTTCTTTCTACTGTTTATAGTTTGCTTTAGATTCTTTTGGCCTTACTAAAGTCCCATATGTTGCATCAAGTCTAAAACATATTCTCTCCTTCTTTTATTACAAGATCCAAATTTTTGAATTGATCTGTACAAGTATTCTCTTGATAAAGGTAATCTTATTTGAAGTATCATGAGATGCTAAATATAAATATCTTTTCTAATATGGATCCATATATTCACTTGTAAATTGTAAATAATTGCTTGTACATAATTTTTAAGAAATTGTAAATTCTGAAAAAGTATTTATAAACTGTAGGAACTTGTCTGTATGCCTATTTGCCTATCTCGTCCTTATGCTTATTATTCTTATAAATAATTATGTTGAAAGACTATGATTAAATCAACTTGTTAACGTTGCTCATGACTAACGTTAACGATCTCTTTAAATCTCAGAATTACCTTTCTTTGAAAAAGCTGATCCACAAATCCAACACATATATAAGCTGAAACGCATGTTTCATCCCATCCCTACTTTATTGGATCACTTCATCTCATCTCAGACTAAACGCATAAAAGGCTGAAACATGTTAAGAGCATATATTCTTTCCATGACCCCCCCAAAAACAATAAACAATTATGTTGAAGACTTTTGACTGAATTAATTTTTAATTGAGGCTTTTATTAGCGATAAAAAATTAAAATTTTATATACCTAATGCTATTTTCTTTGTTTTTTTTTAAAACTCCAGTTCACAGTTCACCATTATGAATGCCAGATTTTGTGGTATTTGAAGCAAAATTTAGTGTAGGTCTTCTTATGAGAGATGATTGAGTGACATGTTATTTTTGGAAGTTGCGACATATTTCTCTTACGTAAAGGTTTGGAAGGGCCAATAACAACCTAATTCATTGTTGTACCATAATGTTGATAAATTTACTTCCAATTAGATATAATATTACTCAAAACTAACTCAATAATATTAGATATGCCATAGCTATATATATATTTATATAAATCATGAATAATATTTCATCTAGAGGTGTTATAAAAAATTGTGCTATCTCTTGTCCTCAATATAATAGCTAGACAACTAATTTAAAAAGATTAAGAAAATTAATTAAATTGATTAATTGTAACAAATGTATATTGATCACCCTAAACTATCTTCTTTAATTATGTGCATTAAAACTATTATTTGGCGAGAACCCTTATAATTAATATAGATATTTTAGAAAAAACAATTATAAATTTAAGGGATGAAGTAGATTGAGGTTTTATATTTAGGATCAAATTTAATCTCTAATTGAATAATTTATAATATAAACATCACACATTGATCTCCCCATGCTCTATTTTAAAGCAAGTGAAACAGAACT
The DNA here is from genome assembly GCF_004799145.2 of Neltuma alba. Lineage (NCBI taxonomy): Eukaryota > Viridiplantae > Streptophyta > Magnoliopsida > Fabales > Fabaceae > Neltuma > Neltuma alba. The sequence goes on along the minus strand of NW_021635081.1, from coordinate 46,007 downwards.
TTCTTTGTTGTTTGAAGAAAAAGAAACCTTATGATCAATAAAGATATTTTAGATAAAACATTATAAATTAGATTGAGATTTTATATTCATGACCAAATTTAATCTCCAAATAAATAATTTATATTATAAACATTACACATTGCTCACCATGCTCTGTTTTAAACCAAGTGAAACAGAGCTTTCTTTGTTGTTTGAAGAAGAAGAAGAATTCAGTAACTTAATATTCAAAATTAAACAATTAATATATACGTATCAGCTCTCGTTAAGTGATCCTAAAATAATTGAAGATGTTTGCCTTATTCCGAGAATGGGGGGAAAATAAGTTCAATCATTCATGCCTCAAACATTTCTTAATATGATATGGAAACACGTGGAAATTGAGTTAAAATCAAGAATTTAAACACTTCTTAATTCTTAGTATAATAAGAAAAAGGAAAAAATGTAAAAGTCTGCCGGCTTATCACGCACCCAACCATATGTTCCCAGACAACGGGCATGCAAGAGAGGAATTAAAAATTAAAGGAGTCAGCTTTATATCACTCACTTCGTTAAACAATACTGTAGTCCTTTTTTTTTTTTTTCGCTTTTGGTAATTAAGATTATGAATATCTTCCATTAAAAATAAAAACTACTCCTATGATACTATTTATAAACATTTATTAATAAATTTACATAAACTGAAAAAGTTAACTGAAAATAGTTATTTCTTGAAAAATATTAAAATTGTCCTCAATAAAAGTCATCAATAGGAAGAGTTTGTTTAATTAATGAGAAAATTTTATAATTAATTGGGGATATTATGCGTAAAAAAAATTGATGGTCCCAACAAGACATCTTGTGTTATGAACCTTTTCAAGCATAGAAACTTGGAAAGAGAGAAATCCTTGAGTTACAAATATAGACGAACTTGACTTATTAATCTTGGGGGAACTCTGACAAAAAAAAAGAGAAAAATCTTGGGAGACATTCGTACCACTAAATTATATGATTGGCATAGGCTATTTTCCTTCGGATTGCATATGCTGTAAATGTTTTTTTGCCCCCACAGTATAGATTTTGTAATAAATGTCCAGGAACACTTTCTCTCCCTATTCGTGTATGTAAGTATTCTGGTTTTATGTAATGAATTGACATTTTCACCCAAAAAAAGTAAGAAAATTATTTTCATAAAAAATAATGGTCTTATGGGTGTAATATAAAGAATTAAAGATGTCATCCTCACATGACGTTGAGGTCACCATAATGCCCTTTTTGTGTTTAATGATTTGCCTCACTTATTGTACGATGCCATTTTAAATATCCTCTCAAGAAGAGGGGAAATACAGGTTTAGCACTTTTTGAGATGATAAGAACATGAGAACGGATTCAACGATTCATTCGAGTGCTTGGATCATTTGAGGGCTTCAAAGAACGATTTCGTGCAGCCCAGCAACACTGAGAGCTTGATCGGTCTCAGCAAAAGAAGGTAAAGCCATTAGATTAGAAGACGATTTCTGACTTTGTTGCACCTGAATGAACTGAACATATTATATTAAGTCTTCTCAAATTTAATCAGAAAAATATGAAGGAAACCTTATTAAAATAAGACAGTAAAGAAACAATTACGTGCTGGAGTGTGGCTGCCAAATAATACAGGCTTGTATTGTATATGTAATCATATTTGGCAAATTGTAAAAGAATGTCATCAAAAAACAATGCTTCCCTCAAACTTTTAATTACAATAAATCATCTCATCACAAAATAACTTCAAAAAAGAAAGAGTGTGTGTATTAGTCAGTTAATTCAAAAGGCAAATACAAAATAGAGATGACAGAGTGTGTATGCATTAATAACTTTTTTTATATTGTTTTTATTGAAGGAAATTTCTTTTAGTATTTCTTTGGGTGCTCCAACCATCCTAGTAATTGTTTTTATTGAAAGAAATTTCTTTTAGTATTTTTTTGGGGTGCTTCCAATTAACATCCTCATAGATGTGAAGAGAATCACAATGTGATCAAATTAGCAATCACATACCAGTTGATCTTTAACTAGATTATAACTTTGTCATTTTTGGCATCTCGAAAATAACATTCTTGTAAAAACAGAGTCAGCTTTGTGGACTCTTGTGGTGTTTCATGATCACAAACCATAAAATCATTGAAAAACCTGATACTAAACATAAAAGAAATATCAATATCCTAGTTAATGGACATGAGAGATAACAAGATTTGGTCACCCCCTAATATGTAGTCTTTCTAGAGTAGGGAAATCAATGCAAGTTCTTTTTTTTTTTTTAACCAAACAATCAATGCAAATTCTCAGACTTTGGTTCTCATCACATAAAGGGTCTTTATGATAGCTTCAGCTTTGGAAAGTTGGTATTGAGTTGTGTGAGATCAAAACAAAATAGCTCAAAATCAGGAAGATCAAAGTGCAGCTCATCATGTTGATTCTTTTTTGCTGAAACATCCTCATGATGGTATTTCCCCACAATATATGTTAGTTCAGGAGCATCTTTAACTGCACCACAATATAAGTTTTTAATTTCTCTACACATTGTGGATGGAAATAAAATTTCCAAGTCGTTGCACTCCCTGATTTCTAGTTTCTACAACTTCAGAAAATGTAGTAGTCGTATCAACATTTCAATTGTAAACCCTTCTAAATAATTAACAATGTATAATTCATAAGATAGACACTTGAACGAAAATACTGAGGCAAGTAGTGTAGCATACTAGTAGGTTTGTGTGATCAAGCAATCTATGTTTAGAAACAACAATATTATTCTCATAAAATAAACACCAGCATCAAGTTGTTTTCTGTCTACTCCATGTCAGGAGTCCACTTTTAAACGAGTGATTATGCATGAACTAGGAGAAAAACCCAGACTTAAACTACACCTAATTCTGTGCGTTTCATAGTCTATCTTAGTAATCCGTCTTTTGTGAAAATAAAATAGAATAACATGAAGCACACAAATAGTTGCTAAAATCCAAAAGGCCTATGTTTAGCAGCAATTATCTCCCAACATTGTTGCCTTCGTTCTATGATATCTTGACGTTCCTTTAAAAGATGAGCATGACAAGCCATAACATTGGCATGCTCTTGTTGAACCACTTGTGCCACTCTTGCAGCCTCAACTTCCTCATCACGAATAGCTTTAAGCATTGCCTCATTGCTCTTCAGATCATTGTCTAAGCCATCTAGAACATTTTGGATGCTATCAACTTCACATATCTCACCATTAAAAACCTTATTCTTTGTAGACTCAATCCAATCCTTGTCAAAACCAAAAAGATAAGCATCCTTCAAATGCTCAGCTAGTATCCTCTTGTCTGCCTCGGTGATAGTGAAAGGAGTCCTGGTAGTTAGAATGTTCAAGATATCAAGCAATACCCTGTAGGACATGTGTAATACTCGAGCGCTTCTATCTTTTGTAGAGAGTCGAAGTTGTGGGCAAGTCTCAAGTGCCTTTGCAAATATTGAATGCTCAAAACCTTCCAATTTCATCATATCAACTATTTCTTGTACTCCAAGGGCAGTTGAAGCTTGATTATTGGCTTCTAGAAAAGAAGGCATCATCTCTATAGGGGTAGAAAATGGTGACAGTGACAACTTTGTATCCTCAACAATATCTGATTTGGTCCCATCATGAACGGAAGCCTCAGACTTCTCTTTCAGCAAAGATCTCTTTACTTTTACGTCACTTGGATGATGTGGCAAAGTTAAGTCACCTGTGAAACCAAAAATAAGGAATTGATGATATATTACTTACAAGACAAGATGCTACTCTCTTTGGTTTTGGAAATTGTTTTTGTCTTAAATGTAAGACCCCAATATACTATATATGTCAAATATTTGTTATTTTCCCCACAAACTGCCTTGACTTGTTACATTACAATCAATGACGGTAATTTTTAATATAAATGATTGAAAGGAGGGATACTTTAGAAAAAGAAAAACCTATTTATTTACAAATAACTAACTTAGTTAATTTTCTTAGTATATATGAATTAGTTATTAAACTCCTACATTTAGGATTAGGGAGAGTAGTATTTTACCTTCTCTTCCCTCTACCTTTTCCTCATCATGAGATTGTATATTATATCCGATCATTTCTTGCTGTGATTGTGATTCCATCATTATTGTTTCTTGTTTCGCCTCTTTGCCCGCCAACACATCCTACATGAAAATAAATGTGAACAAGGCCTAACTTCATATATACTCCTTTGATCCTATTTATAGGTCACTTTTAATATGTTTTATACAGACCAAGAAAAGCCTTAAATTTCATCAACTCTTATTTAAAATTCAATAATTTTTCAATTTTATTCCTATTTAATATACATTATGCCTCATATAAACAAAGTCAACACAATAACAAATAAAAGATAAAATTATATATCTATACAAAAAATTTCTCTCAGTATCCTATAAATAAGATAAAAAATGTCTTCTCTCTGCGTCCTATAAATAGGACCAGAGGAGCAACATAACTTTATGTATCTGTATTATTGAAAAGGACAATATGTGATTGAATATTTATTTTGTGAAAAAAATTTATCATCCAATGTACCTTCGCAAAATTCTGTGTGCTCATTGCGGACTGGTGTGGATCAATCGTGATTCTTTCATTTCTCGCTACTTTGTCCACCAAATCATCCTATTAGAAGATAAATAAAAGCCACAAGTTTGAACCATCTAGGATGAATGAAGACTAATAATCTACAAATAAAGGATAATAATCTCACTTTTAAATATGCCTTTTGTGAATCAGTTCTGTTTAGAGCACCTGTATTCCCTTCCTCGTCGTTCTGCAAAGCATAATGAATCAGTTTTTATTTTGTAGTATTTTTATTTACAGAAATAAATGTTGTTCCATACCAGTTTTGTTTTGGTATACTGATCAATACCTCAATAAATATATAATAAAAGGAAAATCATGGAAAATTCCAATCTAAGGAACTTTGCAGTAATTTTCTTGATCAACAACCCCAAATAGATATAAAATAAACAAATAAATAAAGAGATAAGGTAAGACAGTGATTAACTTTGGCTTCCCAAAAATAATACTTCTTGATAATTTCCTCTGCATCTTCCTTTACTACGAACACCGCATGATAAAAAGGTTTAGTTATGAATGAAAATGTGCATGTCTCTCTGTATATATGTTTGCAGTTTTATGCAGTTTTCAAATATGAGATCAAATTCAAATTTTCATGCCAACACTTATGGTAAAAGAAATCATGGTTTGCTTCAAGATAACTTTCAAACAGAGAAACAAAATGAATGTATTGCACTAGTGACAAGTGAAAGTAAATAATAATCAAATGCCATTAACTAAAATAGTGTGCGCGAGCGCAAGGCAGCGAAATGAGATATACTCTTGTGACGTTTGAGGGACCAATTGTGGATTGTTGTGTTTTCAAGGCTTGTCTTCCATTTGAATGGAAAGAAGTATTCTGCTTTGTCTCTTCCGAAGCTTCATAATCTTGATTTTTAGAGTCATCAGAAAGCTGAGTGGCCGTAGTTTCTGCAAGTATATAATAATTTTCATTTTGAATTAATGACTGACTTCTCTAAATGCATACCGTAAAACAGAGAATTTGGAACAATTGTATACTATGGAAGAGTTTTCCAATTTTTATATTAAAACCCATTTGATGTACTTTTCATATGCTTGTAAATATATTTAAATAATACTCTTTGTTCCTTTTCTGTGTTAGGTTACCTGGATCAATTCTTAGATTACCACTTCCACTTGAGATAATGGCATAGCCAAGGGATTTGTCTGAAACTTGAACGTCATCTACAACATTAGGAGTTTGCTAGTTAGTTAGTGATTTCAGTGTCATTTTGAATATTTCTTCCGTAATCAATGAAGCAATATGATGTTAGAATGAAACCAATCCAAAATATAATTGGAAAAGCAAATAAAGATGTACAATGTGTAGAATCACTAAGGCATAGATTATAGTCTTCTGCAAGGTTGGTGACACTCCTTGTAGCAACATTTGCTTATGCTCTATAAGGCAGTCCAGGCAATTCCCACAATCCCTCACTACATATGAATAAAATCTGAATGAAATGTCACTATAAGAAAACAATAAAGAAACTCACCACCTTCAGAAGGTTTGGAGACAATAGATGAAGGAATTTGGTTGAGGATTCTTGAAGCTTTGGATGACATAGGACTCAGTGGCAAGATTGTCTCAAAAGTTTTCTCACTCGAAATAAATGTTAAGGGCGGCACAGATGGGTCATCTATGAAAAAAATAGTTATTATATATATATATATATATATATCAAATTAAAGGGTGAAATATCTCATTTAAAAGAAAGCAACAAGTACCATTAATAGATGTTTTAGGCTTCTCCTCTAGTAAAGAATCGCTAGCTTTCATGCCACTTCGAGGACGTCGAGATGTTATCAAGCTATCTGTAAAATCCAAAATAAATAAATAATATTTTTGTTCTTCAAACTGTCTGTAAAACCCAAAATAAATAAATAATATTTTTCTTCGTCAAAACTAACGCTTCAATATTTTACCTTCTTCCTCTTCGTAAAATTTGGCATTTGCATGAATGTTGTCTCTTGTAGGAAGAAGAGTGAGGTCGGGACTTGTATGAATTGGTGCCTTTTATTGTAAACCGATGGCCATGTAAAACCAAGATGATAAATTAGTGTAATTGTTTTCTTTGTACTTTGATCAACAGTGCAACATATAAAAAGAAGCTTTAAGAAGATTAGCTAACGAGTAAGTCTTAAATTTTTTTGAATTTGATGATAAAAATGCCATTTTCTTTCACAACCTTGGTGTTAAACCCTCTTCGATAGTTTTGTATGTTGCTTCACATACAACACAAGAGAAAAAATTATGATTACGTTGAATTCATTAACAACCCTTGGATTCCCGTGACAATGTATTCTTTTGGTATCTTTTAGATGACATACTTGTCGACAACTTCAATATTGCTTCTGCATAGCCATCACAAGATAAAACTTTGCTTAGTTCATGCCAAACTCAATGGATTACACACACACACACACGCGTGAGAGTTGATTGTTGGCATTTTAAATATCGCCTTCAAATTATATGTTTTTCTTCTAGCAATTGGTTCTTTTTTTTAAAAAATCATTGGGTTCATATGACGACTTTAAAACAAAGACAGAAAATTATTGTGTACTAGAGACATAAATAAAAAAAATCTCTAAATAAAAGACAATTAATCTCAATTTTGGTGATGCCTTTTTTTCGAATTAGCTCTAATTTTTAACCCAAAAATTTTAGGAAAATTAGAGAAGCTAGCTGAGAAAAACAAATTTATAAAGTATCCAACAATAATTTCACTACCCCATGTCTAAAAAGGAAATTGGGCCAATACTTGGCCCAATCTTGCATCTTCTTAAACCACTCAGCAGCACCCTCACATGCGGCCGAACACTTAGACCAATGTAAGGACTTTAAATCTTATTCCATCAATATTTTTTCCAGTGGCTGTCTGTTCTGCAAGTAGATCAGAGGTTTAAATTTTGTTTTTAGAGAGAAGTTGAGGGATTCATGCATTAAGTTATAAAAAATCATATCTATTCCATGCATGTTGATTTGTTTGAGGAGAAGTGGATTTTTGAAATCTGGAATTGAGAAGCTGACTTTTTCTTGCTTCTGTAATGTTTAATTATGTACTAAATTTATATTTAAGTGATAACTAAAATATAGTAAACACCTAAGGGCTTCAAGGTGAAATATGGATGAACTGAAATAGAGAGAATTAAGTATCGATAAATCTAAATTCTAAACCCCTCAATGTATATAAAAGAGGAGTTTATGAATCTGGAAAATTTTAAAATGTAAAGGAAGGCTGTCCAAAACTTCAAAAAATGGATGAACTACACGTGTAAAGGGTCTTATGTTTCCCATATAGTGATTAGATGGGCAATTGGAATATCAAAGCATTAGTTTGTGAACTTTGATCCTTATCCCCTGTTTGGACAGCACCATTTAGATGTTATTGAATTTTTGTGACTCAGAGAGGTTTAAATGCTACTGTTTTAATATGTCATAACAAGGAAGTGTTTTGAATTCCCAAACAACACCAAAGGCATGTCTAAAGGCCCCTAGCATGTGTTTGGTGGCTCTTTTAAAGTGATTAGCAATATGAGGATTAAATCTTTTAAGTTTTTCTCTTAGGCCTGTTTTGGATAGTTTTGGATAGCATAATTTTTAGTAAGAGGAAGTTAAGCTTTAGTTAAATTTAAATATGATAGTAAGCTTAGTAGAGTAAGGTTTGACTGTAACTCTGTTTATTTCCTTTGTCAAGAGAAATATTTTTATTTACTATTTTTCGTTTCAAATTTCCTACCCACTCCTTAATAAAATTAAAATAAATTCTTGAAGGTTATCACCTTATAAAATAAAAATCAAATGACGTAACGGAAAAGAAACCAATCACATGATGATGATGTCTCTTTTGGTATTTTTTATTAAAACAACATGTTTATCACAGTGGAATATATCGTTTCTTCAATAACCTGTCCAAAACTACAAGTTTTTTTTCTTTTTTTTTTTTAGTTTATGTCAAATTCTTTATTGGCATTCTAAATATGATCTTTAAACTCTGTTTTTCTCAAAGGATAGAATTTCCAGAGCATTGCCACAAAATCAAGGGCACATATGATCATGATGGGGACCGATGGAGAAGTAAAATGATGCCATTAGCAATCAAATCTTACCTCCATGAGCGAATGTCGCGTTGCTTCTCCCCTGTTTAAAGATTGATGCGAAGAAAGCTTGTCTCCTACTTTTTCTTCAGTATGACAATCTGCAGTTTTAAGACTTGCTTGAAGCTGGGTAGTTGAAGTTTCTGAAAATAGAATTTTTAATATTATAATAAAAATCATATTAATTTTCATTTCTAAAGAACAAATTATTTCTCTTAATGCATACCATAAAAAGAAAACTTGGAACAACCATCCACTTTTATGTTATCATCTCTTTTCAAAATTTGAAAATCGATCCCATGGCAGAGACCAACAAGGTTGGGAAGATCTATGAGCTCCAATTGACTTAATAGCGGAAGCACATCCTTCATGACCATCTCTTTCATCTCACCTTGTCTTACTAGCACATGCTCAAGTGCATTGGCTCTACTTATCTCCAAAGATCTTAGTTTTGGAAGGATACCAGAAACAGTGATAGATAACAGGTACTGCAATTTGTCACAATCAGTGGCAGAGACTTGTTCTAAGTTGGGAAAGCATGGTTCATGGTAAAAATGATCATCATTGTTTGTTTCATAATCTTCTTCAACAATGTTAACTAATTCTTCACACCGTGAGATTTTTAGCTCTGTCAACATTGGTAGGCTTCGCACTATAGATGCGGAGAAGATAAATTTGAGCTTAAAGCAACGTTCAATGAATAGCTTCTGGAGACTATAGAAGCACATGACATGTTTAGGCCCCACACATATATTCACCATCTCCCTTAGATATTCCAACTTCAACTTTTGTAAGCTAGATGTCAATGATCCAACTCCAACATGGGTCAAATCAACAATCTCTGTTATTTTGGAGTCCGCAATTAAAAGAGTTTTTGAATCGGACATCTCAATTGCCTGTGAATTCCATGAAAGATATATTAATTCTAAATTTATTTCAAAAAAAAATTTTAATGTAGTCTGATTTGAGCAAAATCATGGTAGAATTTAGGCAAATGAAACTCAAATAAAATTTAAGAGGTAACAAATACATCTGAATTTTAAATGTAAATGTTCTCTTGAAACATGTATGTATGAAAATAACAAAAGCCCTCCCTTATAGTTTGAAAAAATATAGAATTAGTCAGGTAATATTATTATTTTATGCTTCTTTAAGAGAGCATATGCACAAAGTAGTGAGAAATATTATTAAAATATAACTTAATCCATTGGGGGAATATGTTAGAATTGGTAAGAGAAGTTGAACATAATCATACCTTTTTATCCTGTTGCTGTTTCATGTGCCAACAAAGCAGAAATTCTTTAAAAGGTCTTGTAAACTCTAAAAAACTTTTCAAGACGATGGACCTTGGAGATAACCCTCTCAAAGAGTAGTTCTGGGGATCAATGCTTACAAATGCATGTAATTCCTACAAGCCAATAAATCATTAAAGTCTCATCATGCAATAATACATAAGAGGTTTCAGTTAAAGTAATATACAATATACTAGCAAGAATAATTTGAGATAAAATTTAGCTTAATTTCCATTTTAAAAAAGTGTGCTAGTTATTTTACTCATACTATAATCAAATTAAAACTTAATTATATGTCTTCATCTTACAATATATTTAAATCCAAGAAGTTGAGTATTTTGATAGTTGACCTTATTCCCAAAAATAAATTTACCAGACGTCTCATTGTAATATTTAATTTGATATGGTGTCTACTCCTTAAGAAAGCCAAGTTCACTCTCAAGCTAACTTGTGGATGTGGATAAAGCTCCACCTCTTTCTCCTTTCACTGCTAGTTGTCTCGTCTCATAACAGTGATTTTGGGCTAGCGGAGTCCTAAAAATTTTAGGACAGGACAACAGTGTACAAGACTTGGGATAGGGGTGTTCCATCCCAATATATTATCTTTTTTAATTCTATAAATTTATTTTACTTTTCATTTTTATAATAATAATATATAACTTTATATCAAAAAATTTTAAAAAATAGATGGGATGTCCTTATCCCATCCCAAATATTAGGACGGGATTGTTCTTGTTCCATCCCATCCCATAAACACTCCTAAATATAGCAAAGAACCAATATAGAAAAATTTGAATTCCAACCTAAAACTTTAGTATTTTTTCCAAATTTTTAAAATTTATGATCATTAACAAAAATTAATGTTTATAAAGTTTTTTTTTCAGATCTCTGTGTTTTTTCTTTGTATTTCACTCTTGAATAAGTATGTATATCAATAGAGAACAAACAACATCAAGACAAAAAGAGAGTATTACCTTTGATGTATTCGAATTCAGTTGTCTTTTGTTTGAACAAATATTATGTAGAGATGGTGACACAATTTTACAATTCATGAGGCCAATGTTGGTGAACTTTGGTACGTCTTCAAAATAGAGGGCCTCCAAAGCAGGGAGATCAAAGTGCAACTCATCATTTTGATTTTGATTGGATATACTATGCTGTTTCCCAATGACATATGTTAGTTGAGGAGCATATTCAATAGTCAAGGACTTTAAATTCTTAATTTCTATAGATATTGTAGATAGAAATAAAAATTCCAAGTCCTTGCACCATGAGATTTTAAGTTTCTGTAACTTTGGGAAAATAGAGTTGCAATTGATTTGATCTTTATAATCATCTTTGTTGCTTGTCACCAAGAGCTTCAATCCATCATAACCCGTGATTGTCAATTCTTCCCATGATATCTTTGATGCTGTGGATAAAGTGAACAATGTTGACACTGAATTTGAAGAGAGATATGCAAGTTCCATTTTCCTTATATGATGAAAATGGAGTGCTAATTGTCTCCCAAGGGTAGGAGGAGTATCAATCCATTTCTCTGATGCAAATAATCCCTTCAAAAAGAAATTGTTATTTATGCAATTGTAATGCTCATATATATATAAACTAGGAAAATAACAAACGAATGTTGTCATTCAATCAATCAGTAGAACAATGTTGATCCCATACATGTAATGTTATATTGATACTGATCAATCATCACTTTAATGGCAAATATATGTAAGAGAAATCTGAACAAAAATAGTGAGGCGAGCTGAGCATACCTGTGGGATTCGTTTGTCAAGCAATTGCCCTGTAGAAACAGAACCATCAGCCTCTTCACTTGCGGCCTTCGATTTAAAACAACATACTTGAACCCAAGAAAAAGAACATGCCTTGGTGCTTAGAGGTATGGATGTTGGCTCTTGCATTGATGAAGAGATGGATTTGTCATACTCCCTAAAAACACCAACCAGACTTGGTAGTCTAAAAAGTTCCATTTTTTCCAGAAAGGGGAGCATAACATCGACCTCTTGGAACTCATCAAATAAATATTTCAACTTCCTGCACCATCGTATGTTTATTCTTTCCAGAGGCCATCCACCGGGAAGGATTGGCAATATTATTCTTAATTCGTTGCACCCTGCAATTTGAATTATTTTCAATTTTGGGAAAAATGAGTCATGATAACTCCTTTGATTACAGCCACTATCTTCTCCTACTATGATGTATTCCAGTGCACTACATCTTCTAATTGTTAATTCTTCTAATTGTATCAGACTTCGAGCAGTGGATAGTTGAAAAATTGATGTCAACATTGGACAATCTTCCAATTCCATGGACTTAAGATGACATAAGTTGTAGTTGCTATCAGATAATATCCTCTTCAGTCTATGACACTTCTTCAACTTCATAATCTCCAATTGCTCCAAAAAGCTAGAGGGTGTAAAACCCCGACATAAATCTTCAACACCCATTTTAGAGAGATGTAGTTCAGCCAAGTTACAGAAAGCAGTCACCCCAGAATGATTATCTTTAGTATCTATGAGGCACTCCATGTGAGGACATGAGCTTAAATGAAGAACAATCAAATCATTCAATATTTCTCCCTCATCTACTGCAATAATATCAGGGATAAGACTCTTCCTTATTCTTTCGTCATCCTCTCTTTCCAAGATAAGAAGTTCAGCTCTTCTGACAAGTTGCTTAAATGTTGCCTCTGAGAGTAAATGATTTAATTCATCTATTTGAAAACATCTTGACATGGAATGATGCTTTTCAAAATAATATGAAAATTTATTAGAAGATATACAATATCTGTGTAATGTAAGAGGAGATCCATTCTGAGAAATTGCATATTTTTCTTTATCATCACATTCATTACCAACAAAAGTTAACTCTTCTAGTTGTGAACATCTTTCAATCACTTCAAAAGGATTATTCTTCTCAATTTCACATTCTTCAACTTCTAATGATCTCAAATTCTTTAGTTTCAAATATCCTCTTGGTAATTCAATGATTGAACAATAAGAAAAATGAAGAGTCTCAAGACTCAACAAGTTTCCTACAATAGAGATGTCACCTAAATCCAACTTTACAAGAATGAGTGTACGAATATCCTTCAATGGCTGAAGTGAATTCATCAATGATAGAGTTGGGACTCTTTTGCGATAATAATTACTAACTAAAACCAAAACTTTGAGACTCATCACCTCTTTAAAGAATATATTAGAGACATTCAACTCTTTTGAACCATCTAGATATATTAATAGAACCTCCAATTTATGTCCATCAAATTCATCAAGAAAATCATCATTCTTCCAAAATAAATATCTCAAATTCTCTTTTATAGGCATTTTCAAATATATAAGAGATTGAATATATTTGTCTCCTGTCCTCAAGGACACTTCACGAACTAAATCGTGCATCTTTACACATTCTTTCCTACCATCCAACAACAAAGAAGAATCTATGAGTTCAATTATAGCTGCATCCACATCACTTCTTGTTAAGTGGTATTTGCCATGTTCATTAAAAGAGCTCAATCCTATACCAATTTTGGTTAAAAGATGTATTGGAATTTCAAAATCTTCTGGGAACAAAGAAGATATCAAAAGGAGCTCTTTGGCGTTTTGATTTCTCAAGTTATCATAGCTTAGCTTCAAGCATTTATAAGCCTCTTCCAAACTTTGATCAGCATGGCGATCTTCCAAGGTTTTCAAGGCATCTTTCCAAATTGATAAAGGCTGATTTTTTAATGCTCTTGCTATTGCTACAATTGCAATCGGTACTCCTCCATAATGCTTCACAATTTTTTGGGGCATACCCTTCAAACCACGAGAGGAATTATTTAAACTAGCATGTGCTTGGAAAAGATGCATTGCCTCTTTCTCAGATAACGTATGTAGTTTAATAATCCTTTGGCATCCCATTTCTCTGCAAACATGTGAATTACGTGTGGTTATTAATAAATTGCAATCCTCGTGTTGGTGGCCTGGTGGAATCCCCAAGTTTTCTAACAAATCAAATTTTTCCCATACATCATCTAGTATTATAAGCAACTTTTTGTTCATACTAGTGATTCTGGGCCATATTGCACTTGAGAGTTCTTCTTCCTTCACTTCCTCCAAATTTAAATCCAAACTTTTTGCAAGTTCAACACGAATCTTTTTGAAATCAGGAGGCTTGGAGATAACGAGAAAGATGATTTTGTCAATCAATTTAAATTCTTCTAGTTTATGACCCGCTTCTTTTGCCATTGAAGTTTTGCCTACTCCCCCCATCCCTTGCAATCCAACCATAGTACAATTCTCATCATGTAATGCCTCTATTAGATCTTGGAAATCTGACTCTCTACTCTTGAAATGAATGAAATCTTGTGAAGAAAGGTGTTTTATGTTTGATACATTTGCTCGACCAGCAACTATATCAAAATTACATCTTCCCAATAATTCTTCAATATGTTGAGTCTCCTCTGCTAACTCCTTACCTCTTTGATATTGCCACCAGCAATTAGGACACCAACCAAAAAAGAATTTCTTCTTTATTTTAGTGTCTATATTGATGATGCCATCTGCTTCATGTTCCCATTGCCGTGCTTCATACTTAAAACTAAAAACACCTTTCCCTTTTTGAAACTTTCTCTTCACATCCTGGTGCTTTGCAACTAGTATTTCCTTTCTTCGATCAAAATTTTCAACATGACTATTGAAACAACATAAATATTGAGCTTCATTTTTTACAAGATTCACCAAACTTTGGACTTCATTCTTTGCAAGGTCAAGCAAGCGGCTTTCCATCTAACATGGATAGAAGCTAATTTTAGTCCATCTGTGACAATTATACTAGTTGGGATTTCAATCAACAAATCAGTAAACCCCTAATAATTAAACCAGAAAGATGATGCTCCAGTGACTTTAGATCTTTAAAAATACAAATTAAAAGTGTTGAAAAATTGCAAATTAAGTTGCATTACAATATGATCTTCATGAAAAGAAAAACATACAAACGAAAAATGTTATGAAAGCAAATGAATCAAATGTTCTATCATTGATAACCCTTTGTCTTAAATTGGGAAGATAGTTTAGCCAAGTCTTTCACATAGTTTATTTTAGATCACATGAGCTAATTGTTAACTCGGTCATACAATAAATTTTACATTTAATTAATTTTTCACAAAACATAATATAAAATGTGAGTTGTGAAGATTATCATGCAACTCTTTGCCATTTTAGAGTATTTTGTAAGTTACATCACTAAAAAGTACTATGTAATTATAAATTTCATAATTTCATTCTTACAAAATGTGCAAACTTAATTGCTAATTTAAAATATCCTCGTATCTTTTTGTCACTTTTATCAAATAATAATGAATTCAACATGATATTATAATGCTTGCTTTCTTTTAATTGGTCTAAATAGTTTAACAACACGGGAGATTTTAACATTTGCTGAATTGATTTTATTAAATTTGACATTTCAAAACTTTTATTGTGATTTTTATAGCACTTGTATTGTAATTATTATACTATTTTGTTGTTGTTGGAGTATTATAATTGAAGTGAAATACTTTACATCATTTTATTTATTGTTATGAGTTCCTAAATAGCTTAGTAATATGTTAACTATTGAATTATGAATTTAATATACTAATAGGAAAAATTCAAAAAAAATAAGTCCATACATGACAAAAATCATTGAGGGGGAAAAATAACTTTTAGCGGCAACAGTAATCATCCCAAAAACTAGTTATGGTGGCAACAGAAGTCTCAAACAACCCTAATTGTTGTCACTAATTTAAATGTTGGCAGAGTGGCAATAATACTTTCAACGAAACATATGCATCCATGTTGAAAGTTGACGGTGGTAATGTCATCATTAAATATGTATTTTTGGCGATATTATATGTATTTCTATTGAAAATTATTAGTGATGCTTGTAACAATGATGACTCTATGGTCTTTTTAGGACTTTCAACAATAACCTTTTATTGCTATGGAAAGTCATTTTTTTAGTGACATGACTATGAGAATTCTATGAAAGTGAATCAAATGGTGGATTGTCAGCCAAATTGAAAATATTTCTTCTGAGTAAAATGAGTTCTTAATGCTTTGGCAACCTTAGCAAGGTCATAAGATCTAGATATTAAGCCAAAACTTTAAAACCCCATAAAATTAGAGGCTTAAAATTTCTTTTAATACTCTAAAATATATATACATATGCATAAATTGAAATATTTTTATGTTTTTGGTATTCATCCCTAGACTTGGGTAAAATTTTAACTAGTAAAGAAGAAAACATGAGTAATGGCGTTAAGAGAGATTTCAGGGAGAGAAAGCTAACGGCTAATCATGGCGGAGGAGTCCAACATGTTTGACTGAAGTAGGAAAGAGTTTCGTAAGATAGGGGCAGTTCTTAGGGGATCAATTACTACCGTCTAGGATGGAAGACTAGATGGAGGATAGCGAGGAAGGGAAATAGGAGGAGAAGGATGACCAGGGATTGGAGCTTAGAGAGAAGGTGGATACAAAGGAAAGGAGGTCATAGAAAGATGCCTTTTGTTCAGGAGAACCATTCAAAGAAAGGTAGTGATAAGGAGGGAAAAGAAGAGGAGGATTGGTGGAGTGGAGAGAGGTGAAAGGAAAAGATAAAGGTTGTACAGATAGTGACGGGTTTGAACATGATCATCCCACCGAAAGAGAAGAAGGGGCTAAATAAGAAATGCGAAAGAGCTCTAGTTGTTAAACTGCCTGGACACATGGTTAGGCTAAACTACAGTAAATGCAAGGCCTTCATGGTGATCAATTTGAGCTATTAGATGTGCGAGTGGGATTCTTCCTAGTAATAGGTTTCGTAAATAGACTGAATATGACTTAGCCCTCATAGGAGGTCCATGGCTAATAATGGATCATTATCTAGCTATTCAACCTTGGAAAGAGAACTTGGACTCCGATGGGTACGTAAAAGATCAATAGAGTGGTTGCGTGGGTATAAATCTCTCAGTTGCCTACGGATTATTATGATAAAGGAATCTTATATGTGCTCTGAAGTCAAGTAGGTTAGGTACTAAAGGTGGACATGATGACCTTGAAGTGCAGCAAGGGACATTTTAGTAGGATTTGTGTTGAACTAGATCTTACCAAACCACTACTTCCTCTCATTTTAGTGAATAGAATTGAGAAGAAGATAGAGTATGAAGCCATTTACTTGATTTACTTCACATGTGGTTGATATGAACATGACAAGGACTACTGCCTAGGGGTGAGCAAAACCAAACTGTAACTAAAAACTGAACTGAATTCAATTTCAGTTTTTCAGTTCGGTTATTTCGGTTTTCGATTACATATTCAGCTTTTATTTTTTGACAATTTTGGCTTCGGACATAGTTCAATTAGTGGAAAAAATTTGGTTAAAACTGAAAAACTGAAAGAAATATATTATAGGCTAAAGTATAAATTTGATCCTTTAACTTTGTACAAGGTTTCAATTTGATCCTTTAACTTTAAAAAGTATACTTTTAGTCCTTTAACTCTAAAATTTTTTTAAAAAACGATGACATTAAGATCTTAAATGTTGATAAAATATTCTCAAATACTAATATATTAAGTTTAATTTTCAAAACATCTATGATTGGTACCAAGAATTATCATTAAAGCGTAATGATTTTAGGGTTAAAGGACCAAATGTATGCTTTTTAAAGTTAAGGGACCAAATTAAAACCTTGTACAAAGTTAAAAGACCAAATATATACTTTAGCCTATATTATATATTTATATTTAATAAATATTATTATAATAAATATATATGTGTAGGTATATGTGAGCTCTTTAAATATATTTATATTCAATAAATATGGTTATAATAAATATTATTACAATAAATCACATTGACTGATGGAATATTTATTAATTAATAGTTGTAATTGTGTTTCATTATTTTTTAATTTAAAATTACTTTTCACATTTATATAGTTTGGCTAATCGGTTAATCGAACTGAAATATTTCAGTTAATTCAGTTTCAATTAGTTTGGTTAATTGGTTTTGATTCGGTGTTTAAAATTTGCTCTATTCAGTTAATTTGATTATCACCAAAAATTGAACTGAAAAATTGAATGCTCACCCCTACTGCTGCCTATATAAATAAGCTTCACTGGTGGTAGGAGAAAACACAAACAAAAAGAAGTCAGAAGGGAACACGGAGCAAGTCACAGAAGGAATGAGATTGATCAGAATATAGGGATGCTTGATAGCATTAAAGGCATAGTCATTGAAAATTTGCTTCGGCCAGGAAGGATGGTGTTTTGATAGTGGATGGTGGTATATAGGGGAAGAGTACAGAAAGCAAGACAGCATGATTCAGGGGAAGAAAATCTGGAGAGATACTTAGCGGGTCTCAGGGACTAGAATATCAAAATCTCGTTTTATGTTTTTCTTGACCAGCAAATCTCGTTTTATGTTGTTGCATGGTTTAAAAGAAGAAGTTATGGACATAAATAGGAGTCGGTAACAGCTCAAGGGTCCACTTTTTGATATTTCTAATACACGTCAGGAAAAGAAAGCGAGTAGAAGACAAGTTGGGCTTGTTGTGGTAACTAAGGAGCCGAATGTGGCAAGGAGCAAAAAGAGGAGGCCCAACCCAATGGAAATCTATTTGAAGAAGAAATCAGAGTTGGGACTCTCTAAAGGACATAAGGGAAGGCCACGGCCTAGTAATAGGCAGTAAGGATGACCAGGTCCAGTACTCAGAAGTTGACCATACATAGGGTGTTTAAACCAGTAATCCACGTGGATTAAGAGCAAGTGGTTTGGAGCTCACCATTCCAATCAACCCTAAGAGCAAAGTTCACAGGGCCTCTTGATTCGACATTACCCTTTATTGAAGGACCATAGTGACAATGTTGGACACGTTGTAAGCCCTTCTTCCCTAAAAGAGATGTTGTACTGATACTGGGCAGGATTTTTCTCCTCTAATTGATTTACTTCATGGATTGTTTGATATGGAACTGTAGAAGGCCTGGGCGTTGAACACTTCTCAAGCTCCTAAACAACTTAAAACTCAAGGTTGGTTTAGATTTCTGGCTTTTTTAAAGCCTTATGAACAAAAAGACAGAGCGCAGATAATTGCTCAATGTCTTAAGTTCAAAAATTGGGAGATTAAAGTGGCAAGCTGGTTTAAGGATAGCATCTTGTGCTTCTGAGGTGATGAGTTGGACTTTAGAGTAAAACAAAAGAATGAGCAATTGCTGCATGGGGTTGTGAATGAGGGAAACGCGAACAAATATTGGTTGATGGTAGTGTATGGCAATTTTTGGTCAGTAGAGCATCGTTAACTTTGGGAGGAACTACGAAGTATTGGTGGAGTGCGTAGGAAGCCTTAGTGCATGGTTGGAGATTTTAATATAACCTTAAGAGACTTTGAGCACCTTTTGAAAGGCATAGGAGGAGGAGGAGCTGAAAAATTCTTCAGGAGTTGTGTAGTGGACATGGGGTTGACTAACTTGTGTTTTTACGGCCCCAAGTTCACATGGCACAACAAAGAAAGTTTTAGTAGGATTGATCAAGCCATTGTTAATATAGAATGGTGGAGAACGTTCTTAAAGGTAACCGTCTACCACGGTTTAATTCGGATCACACCTCATTCCTATTAAGACTGACAGGCAAGACGAGTGATAACCTCTTGAAATTCCCACCAATTTGACCCATTTTTTAACTCTTTCATAGTAAATATAAAGCTTGATTTGTACTAACATTTGGGGATTGTTTGTGCAATCCTTCTAAGATTCTTAGTGTGGGAGGTAGCGAGAGCTGAAAGATAAATGATAAGGAGAAATGTTTAACCTATTATGATAGACTAGAGGAAGATCATTGATGCAGAGCAAGCAAGGAATGAAGAGCCAACAAAGAAGGCCAAGAGTGGGTAATCTGCCGTGGCCCCTAAGGTAATCCGCAGCGGCCTCCAAAGCATAAGAGAGCAAGAATGTTCTCTGCAAAAGCCGCCATGGTGCCTTGATCAATCCGTCGCTATGCTGGCTTCTTTTCAAATAACTTTTCTCTCTGTTCAATTCATTGCAGAGAACATCCTGTCAATCATATAAACGCAATAATATAAAAATAATAGAACTCAATCAAATTATAATATGTCCTTACCTTTTTTTTGTTGTCAGATTTCAGTGTTGAACCAAGAGAAAATAAAAGAGATTCTCAAACCAAAACACAATAATGCAAATCCTGTCAATAAAAAATACGTGGAAGCTTTAGTTACCAGAGAAATCATATTAATACAAAATGTATAATAAGTATAAAATTAAAGTGATCACCAATTAATTCATCCACATGATCACAAGGAACAGGCATTTCTTTTTTATTTATTGGTGTTTTTTAATAATGGGTAGAGAATTTGCATTTCGCAAGACTTTTTTTGGAAACTTTCAATTATTTGTAATCGAAAATATCTGAATTATAATATAAATATCAAAAGGATAAAATATTATAATAAAAACTGCACAAAAATCATAATGTATATTTGCCAATTTTTTTGAGATCATATTAATAGCAATAAACAGATTACTGAATGGCATACAAATTTCAATAGGAATTAAAAAAAAAGGAAAATAAGATCTTTTGGCCTTTGATCATGCAAAACTATTATTAATAATTAAGAAGTTAATTTAGTCAAACTCTTTAACAAAATATTCTTCTAACTGGAGACCCCTTCTGTTTTGTCTTAAGTACACGAACATTTTCTCTAAATGACAGCTGCAATAACGACTATGAAAACGACATGATGTGAAGCTTCCTACTTGTTTTTCTATTCAAATGCCACTAAACATAGTTTCCCATATCCAACAGATTTTCCCTTAAAAAAAAAAATCCAAACTTGCAAAAACCACTAAAAATACTAATGGTTTCAATGGCCTTCCATGAGGTTTTTTCATACCTCTCCCTGTTTTTTCTTCCTTCTTCCTTTGTTACTCACTTTGTTATAGATTTATATTACGAGTTATGTAATCAAAATGCTAAAATTATTATTATAAGAATACATTGATATATATATATATATATGCGCATGTATATAAGTATAAGAAAAATAGCAATATAAATATAAAACAATATAGAAAATAAAAAACAACCAAATTAGAATATATCCTTACCTTTTTTAAAGAAATTTTCAGTGTTGTTTCACAGAAACCAGGGGAAAATAAAAGAAATTCTCAAACTAGAACACAAACCCTGTCAACAAAAAAACAAGTGAAAACTTTAGTTACAGGAGAGAAAAAATATTCATAGAATACTAGTATGTAATAAGTTTGAGATTAACGTGATGAACACTTGATTTATTCACATGTGATTCATTGACATCACAAGGAATATGCATTTCTGTTTTTGAAGTTTTTTAATAGGCAATGAATATGCATTTCGCAACTCTCCTTTTCCGGCAACTTTCAATTATAACATAAACATCAATTGGCTAAAAGATTACAAGGAAAATCCCGTAAAAAGATGATTAAATGACCCAAATCATTATTTAAGTCACATGATTCAAAGAGAGATTCTAAAATTTTATGAAATAACTATAATGCCCCTTCATTAGAAACCAAAGAGAATCCTAAATTAACATATTCGATTTCATGATTAATATATTGCAATTCTAAATTAATAACTTTATGTTTCAATAATATACTTGCAATAAGTTTTTAAATAAAACTTGATTACAATACAACTTAAAAAATTAACAAGCTCAATTACACGATTAACACGTTTCAATAATAGATTAACAATTTTCAATTCATAATTCACAGGTTTCTAATTTCATATACAACTTCAAATTAGGTTTTAACATTTTTACTTAGCTATTAATAAAAAAAACTGACCGCTAGCCATAATCATAATCAGTTTTTACAATCAGCATGAGAGAATCAACCTTAAAATTCTAACAATTTCAAATCATGTTTAAACACATTCCACTTGGCTATTAACAACACACATAGCCCTCATAGCATTCTTCATACTGAACTTTCATGACCAAGCAAATGCAGTTAGTTATCCCACATATACATTCAGCATAAACCTTACATCACACACATATATCAACCTTTTTGCTCACTCTAAAAGCAACCCTCCCAACTTCCCTTCCTCCTCAACAAAAACCCCATTTCGCACAATCCATACTAAGAAAATGAAACATTAAGATGACACGATGAAGCTATTAGAATTAAGGGAGAAAGATTTAATATATAATCTAACTCATCGTTGCCTCTTTGATTATTTTTCTATCATTTTCATTGTCCCCTTAAAATGTTTAATTTGTTAAAGTATTATAATTATTATTTTATTTCAGTCATATCGATTATCTTTCAATGAGCTCATGGAGTAAACTACACGATAGTAAATATCATCTCTAGTCTCCTGCGCGTTGCGGGTAAAAAAAAGCCCTCCACTAACTAAGTTACCACATATATATAAGAGCTGAAATTTAAACCCCCTAACTACTTGTTTAAGCCGCGATACCACCAACATCTTGCTTTCAATAAATAAACAAATACAAGCAATTTCCACTTCCATAAATATATATTTGGCAAAAAAAATTCCATAAATAGGTATATTCCCAAACTAGCACGTAAGAGTTATAAAACTGAATCGAAAGGATATATTTGTTTCCAGTATAAGAATAATAATATATTTATTTAAAAATAGTTAAACTTTGTACGAATTTGAAAAATAAAATAAGCAATTAATTAAGAAATTTCTAGAAAAAGTTAATTTCTAAAAAGTTAACTCCTTAACTTTCTAAAAAGTTTAGTAAATTATATTGAGCTAAGCAAGGCCTAAAATGCCCAAAGAATAAAGAAAACGCAAGTTTTAAACGCAAGTTTTATTTATAGACTAAGAAAAAGATCTGTTAATTTAAAATAAATATATAAACAAAGACAAATAACAGTGATAATATCAATAAATAGTAAATATATGAGTCATTGGCTTCATTTCTCAATTGTACATGAGAGTAAGGAACACGCGCGCGTGAACAGAAGGGCATAAATATAGAATTACAAACATAATTAAAATGTATTCTTACCTTTTTTTTTTTTTTTGGCTTCTTCTTTTCCTGAAAGATGCACGAAGCTACGGATGAAAAGAAGAGTTGAAGGAATGATTGTGAAGAAACTAGAACGCAGAAACAGCTAGCAAACCCGAAACAAGTCCTGCATGAATGAAATCTAATAAATAATAAACTGAACTGCTTGAAAAATAACTATATGTTGATCATAAAAATTCTGATCTAAATATTATAACAGATAAAGCATATAAAAGACTAAACGGAGAAGGAAAAGCAAACAAGAATAACAATATTCACACAAGAGGGAAAGAAACATAATAAGACTTAGAAGATTTTACCGATTTCTTTCCTGAAGAGACTTTGTTGGAGTACAGAAGTTGTGAAGAAGTAGAAATGTGAGCAACGGAAGGCAAACTGATAGAACGGATAGGGTTACAAGTGGGCATGAGGATGACATTTAAAGAGATAAAATGATTAAAAAAAAAAGAAGGCAAACTGCTAGAACGGATAGGGTTACAAGTGAGTATGAGGATGACATTTAAAGAGATAAAATGATTTAAAAAAAATAAAAAAAAGAGGAAGTCAACTTCAAAGTCTTCCCGCGCGTAGAATTAGACAGCCCAGTAATTTCATCTTTCATATGCCTCGACATCCACGTCCTTTCCCTCTTGTTCTTTGTTGTTCTTTTTGACTTTTTAATTTCTGTTTGAATGCATTCGGATTTGTCCTTCCCAATTCAAAGAATCTATCCACATCGCACAATCACTGGATTGATCATGATTTTGGTTTTTTCAGGATGTTTTTTTCCATCAGAATGTTACTGTATATGTTCGTGAACCTTATTATGTAATTGGCTAATTGCTTTCCTTTTAATTTAATATATTTTTTTTAAAAAAAAAAGTAAGGAGAACACGCGCGAGATGGGAGGAAATGCCAGTTTAAAAAGTATATTTCTCAGAGGTGCCTAATTTAGAGTACTAGTATTATTATGGTCATCAGATTTGCTGGAATAGAGGTTGTCGTAACGTTATTCTTGACTCTGACTGTATCGAGGCCATTAGTTTAGCTACAAGAGGGTATGATACCAACCATCCTTATAGTGATATTGTTAATAATGACATTACGATTTTGATTCGTAGAGAGTGGCAGATCCAGATCAACCAACTGCTTAGAGATATGGCCTTAGCTGATCATTTTGTCAAGATTTCCCACAATATGGTGGATACTTCTTGCATCTTTGATAACCTCCGTCTTTTTTCAAGAGAGAAGGTGGATGATGATTGAGATCTTTTGTTTTAAGGTTGTTTTGATTCAATAGCATTTAGTTATATTCCAGTACTATGTGTGTATAAACTTTTCAGAGTACTAATGCTTTTCTGTATCACATACTTTAGGGTAATAAAATTTTTAAACAAGTATTTTTAAGCAGTTTTTCCTAATTTAAATGTATTATTACCTTTCTCTGTTGCCTTTTCTTTTCCTGAAAGACGGACGAAGCTGTGAACCGAATAATGGAGGAAAAAGAACAACAGACAAAAAGCTCAGCGAAAAAGAAGTCCTGCTTATTTACAAAAGTATCAATTTTTTTAAAAAATAAAATTATGCTTTTTTAAGATATTCAATATGAATGCTTTAAAATCTAATAAACAGTGCCATCCCACGTGTAAGATGCCTCAATAATTACTTCTCTAATCCTATTTATAAGATACTTTTAACATGTTGTCCTTATGCTTATTATTACTCTTATAAATAATTATGTTGAAAGATGTGATTAAATCAACTACTTAATGTTGCTCATGATTAAATTCTCAATTCAGAACAAAAGAATATGAATCCTACCAATCAAAAGAGTTGGCCTTATGTCATGGTACTGCATAGAGACTACATGTGGAGTTTGACGAGGATAGGAGAAAATTAGTACAAGGTACGAAGGATAAGATCTCGGACGATATTTTAGTATATGTCTTTCTATCTTTGTTTCTATTATCTTAGCTGTATAGGTGCTTTTAACTTAATTAAAAGCATTTTATACTTAGGAGGTCATCTATGATTTCCCGTCCATTCCTGAGATGAAGAAACATTAGCTACAACAAGTACATAATTAATGGAACTGGAAAGATATTCAAGTTAATGCTGAGTAGGCTATAAATTCGAGGAGACAAGAAAAATAAGAATTAAGCCAAGTTAAGAAAAAAAGCTTTCCTTGATCAAGAGACTTGTAGACAGTTTGTTTGATTATAGGAAGATCCTGAATTTTAGGGCAGTTTGTTTAATCACTAACTTAATTCATTTTGATTTAATTTACTTCACTGATTTAGTTCATTTTGTTTTATTTAATTTACAGAAAGAAGACAAATAGAAAAAACTAAACTCTGGATAAACAAAATCTGATTATATTATTCTTACCTTGTCCAAGCCCTGTGACTGTGAATTTGAAATTAAAAAAAAATGTTATTAATTTCTACAACTATCCATTATATAGAGCAGAAATAACCAGAGCGAATGTAAAAGAGTAAACAGAATACGTAGAACACGCAAAGAGCATAGCCCAAAAAAAGTCCTGCAAAAATAAAAAAGATAACATACAGAGTGAAATTTAGTACTAATTGAACTTACAAGGTTAATTATGAATAATATTTTTCATCTGCATACTTCTACAATGAAGATTTCACCTTCTTCTTCTTCTTCTTCTTTTTTGTTGCCTTCTTTCTCCGTCGACTTGAATGATGTTCCACAGAGAAATCTGCTTTTGTTTTATAAAGGCAGAGATAAGAGGAAAGGGAGCAGCGAAGAGAAAGTGAAAGGAAGTGAGAGATAAAAACATAAACAGAATTTTAAGCAATGCAAGAAGAAGAATTACGAGCGCGCGATAATAATTAAGTTTCTTTAACTAAATCAGTTTACATAAAAGGGGAAACAAGACATCATGATAATTTGATGATGATGAGGAGAAGGCATTTCGATAATGCAAAACTTTTATTATTAAAAAATATCTAATAAATTGATGAAGTGGAAAATAAAAGGAAGAAAATACAAAACATATATAATATCAGCCAAACAACTCAAAGAAACAGGTCTTACAAATTTTACAAATTTTAAAATGAAATATTTAATTTAAAAAGTTACAAGATTCAGCTATATAGAATGCGTCCGAATATTGAAAATCGCCATTAAAGAGCTCGAGCTATGTGGAAGTCCATATAACGACGGAAATAGAAAATAAACACATTATGTATTCTTACCTTCGTTTTCTCTGAAATTTGAGTGTTGTTTTGAAGAGAAAATAGAAGAGATTCTGAGATCTAAACGTAAGAGGTTAAGCAGAGCGCAAGAAGTGCAATGATGAGAGATGAGCAGATACTGAACAATACTCAGATTTCAAAACATGAGCATCATTAATGAACAATTAAGAAGTTAATTTAGTCAAAGTCTTCACCAAAATAATTTTTTAGGATACTCCACTTTTCTATTATTATATTATTATTATTGTATGAAATGCCTCACGGGTAATTGATTCCTATCCCTTTCTGAAAGCAATCACGCTTGAGAAAGGGATGATTTTTTATTTTGCGTCTCTTTATTTAATGTTTGGTTTTTATATATATATATATATATATATAATATTTTTCTAATAGAGACAGTCTTATTTAAAGTATTATTAGACATTAAATATGAATAACTCTTTCTATATGATCCATACGTTTCACTTGTAAATTGTGAATAGTTTTTAAAAAATTGTAAATTCTCTAAAATAAGGGAAATTACATAAAAAGAAGTTAAAAATTACAATATTCCAATTCAGACAACTTTAGAGGTTAAAATCATAGGGGAGAAACTTATACTTGATCTAGTATTTTATAAATATAGTTAAATGATAAAAATACAGTTATATCAAAAAGGTTATTAACAAGTTGTGAACAGGCAATAACAAGTATTAAACAACAAATGATGAGAAATGTACTGACAATGACAAAATATTTATTAATAAGTTATAAACTGACAATGACAAGTGTTGAACAACTAATAACAAGAAATGTGTTGGCAATGACAAGTTTAATAACTTTTTTTTAAAAAAAACTGATATAAAAGTATTTAGTCATTTGATTATATTTACAAAATATCAAATCAGGTACTACTTCTTCCTCTAAAATTTTGACCTCTTAAATACCTGAATTACTTCTCAGGTTCTATTATAGGCTAGAGATAGAAGTTTTTTTTTTCCCTATTTATAAGTCACTTCATTAAATTTTCAACGTGAATGTACTATTTTATACTTAATTTATTATAATGTAAGTAATTATATCTTTTAAAAGATGCATATATTAAATATGAATAAAATTAAAAAAATTATTATATTTTAATAAAGAGCTAATACATTTTAAATTATTATATGACAAAATTACCCCCTGCTTACTAGAAGGGATGCCCTCTGGGTCAGGTTTCTAAGAGAAAAGTACAAATGTGTGTCAGATAGAATGCCAATGATCAACGAGCACAAAAGCAGGTCTGAAGCTGGGAAAGGAATTAAAAGGAATTGACCAGAAACTACAACGGGACTTGGCTGAAAAGGAGGTGACTGCGGAGTGATTGATTTCTGGAAAGTTAGCTGGGTTTCCAATCAAGAACCTTAGGAAACATACATCTCGCACAACATTCCGAATGACCTGATGAATTTGAAAGTGAGTAACTTTCTAACATAGGCAATTGATAAGGCCTCTATTTTTACCATATTATTTTATATCTTTTTAAGAGTTTTTTATCAACTAAAATAAATTAATTCGCATTTAGTTTAATTAATTTGAATTAAAGACTGATTTATTAAAATAAAGCAAAAGGGGGTAATTTTGTCATATCATTATGTTTGTTCTTAAATAATTTATTTTGGGGCTTCATGATATTACATTATTTGAAATTGTTTTGCTTTGCAGGAAAATTGAGATAAAAAGCTTAAAAGAATTAATGGGAATTGATGGTTAGAGTTATTGCAATGAAGGACTGAAACCCACCATTTGGAAGGCAAGCGTTAGGGTACTGTGTTAAAATTCTTCTTCCTCGACAAGCCTCGACCAGAGACCCAAAAAAAATCTTTTCTCCATCTCATTTTTACTCTCAACTTTTACCCTCAGCGGCCTCCTCCATTAATCCTCCTCATCATTGACGTCTTCGTTTCCTGCATCCACCAACACCAACATTTAGAAATAAAATTTTCAAACAAAGCTTTTTTTTAAAAAAAAAAATTTATTGAATTGGCTTAGTAACATTATGCGTGTGTTACACATATTAACATACGAATAAAATTAAGCACGATAAGATATCCTAACCGTTTTTTTTTCCTTTTCTGTTTGCTTTTGGCAGAAGAAAGCAATTGCTGAACTCGAAAATAAGAATATAAAGTTATGCACCCAAAATTTAACAAGCTTCAGATATTATATTGACTTTTTCTTTTCTGGTGAGGTGCTTCCTTTGAAAAAGAAAGAAAGATTGGACCATGCAATACCATATTTGTGTTTGTATGTGTAAGGAAAAGAATAATAAAAACATAAACACGATATAAAAAGAATAGAAATTGAAGAAACTCAATCAAATAAAAATACATCCTTACCTTTTTTTGGGCCAAATTTCAGTGTCGAACCAAGAGAAAATAAAAGGGATTCTCGAACCAGAACACAAGAACGCAAATCCTGTCAATAAAAAATATGGGAGCCTTAGTTACGAGCGAAATAATATTAATTAAAAAAATGTATATTAAGTACTCCTCTGGTCTTTAATATAGGACCCAATTCTTGAGTTAGTTTTGGTCCTAAATATAAGACCCATTTCTCATATTTATCAATTTTCTCTAAATTACCATAGATATTCTCTCAATCATAATCAAGTAGAAGAGAGAGAGGGGGTATTAAGAAAGATGATATGGTGTTTTAGGAAAAATGTGTCACTTTTCTTATAATTAACTAACTTACCTAACTTTCTTAATCTAATCAAATTAGTTAAATGGGTCTTATATTAAGGACAGGAGGAGTATGAGATTAAACCGATCACCAATTAATTCATTCACATAATCACAAGCAACACACATTGTTTTTTTTTTCCCTATTGTACTGTACTGTACAGATGTTGGGCTTGTGTTGCAGTGGCCCAGTAGGTTCCCAGTTTGCACCTATTTTGTATTTCATTGCCAATAAATGTTGGGCTCAAACTTTGTATCAGTGTATGGACCTATTATTAAAATTTAAGCAATAATAATCGGTTTTCTGGGCCTAATGTGCATGTTGTGTCACAAGGAATTTGCATTTCGCGAGGCTCTTTTTTCAGAAATTTTCAATTATTTATAATTAAAAATATTTGAATTATAATATAAATATCAAAAGGCTAAAAGATTATAATTCAAACTATACAAAAATCATAATGTACATTTACCATTTTTTAGATCATTTTAATAGCAATAAAGAGAATACTGAATGGCATACAGATTTCAAAAGGAAATGAAAAGGAGGAAAATAAGACCTTTTGGCTTTTGACCATGCAAAACTATTATTATTAAAAAAATTTCTAAAAATTAATGAAGAGAAAAATAAAAAATAAAATAAAAAACATCTAGCAGCCAAAAACAGAGTACTACTGATTTTGCAAATTTTAGAATGCCATATATATATAATTTATATAATAATTCTGAATGGCAGGAGTTACCGAATCACCATTAAAGACCTCAGTGAAACTGTGAATCAATAAAATAATAGAAACGAAACATATAAATAAAAGAAAACACATATATTCTCACGTTTGCTTTTTTTTTTTTTTTTTGGGCTTTGGAGATTTCTATCCACAAAGAAGTCTACTTTTTTTCCGTTTTTTGCCTTGGAGATTTCAGCCTGCAGAGAAGTCTCCTTTTTTTTTTTTGGTTTTTTTTTTGTCTGGAATTCCAAAGAAGAAAAAGAGTAAAAAAAAAACAAAAAGAGATTCTTGGATCATATGTTGATAACGCTAGAACATAGCTAAGCAAAAGCGCATACAAACTTCTATATATGGTGAGAGATGGAGTGATACAATAGCCACAATTAGATTTAAAGACAGCATTAGTCTCCTTAATCAAGTAGTTAATTCCTTAATTTAGTCAGACTCTTGAACAAGATATCTTTCTAACTGGGGAGCACACTCCACTTGCCACTTATTATTATTATTAGAGTAAAACACTTTCACAGTGCTTCTATTTTGTTTTAATTATGCAGACATGTTCTTTATTTTGAAGACAAACCATTGAATCCAAACCCTTAACTCACTACAAAAAAAACAGTTGATTAGCGACGGAATTTGTGACGGAAACAAATTCCGTCGCTAATTTCTGACAGAATTGCGACGGAAATTTCGTCGCTAATTTTTTCGACAGATTAGCGACGGAATTTTTCCGTCGCTAATACTAGCAACGGATTTGTGACGGAATTTCTGTCTGTCGCTAAATTCCGTCGCTAATCCATTGGAAAATCCGTCAATAAATATTTAGCGACGGAATATTTTCCGTCGCTAATCCATCACTAATTAGAGACGAAATTTCAATTCCGTCGCTAATCAATTAGCGACAAAGGAATTAGCGACGGAACAAATTCCGTCGCTAATCCGTCGCTAATTCTGTCGCTAAATTCCATTGCTAAAAGCATGTTTTTTTGTAGTGACTCTGTTTAAAAAAAATTTAAAAGTATTTTTTAATTGAGATTACTAATTTTCCTGCCATCATATTTAATCCCTGATTTACTATATGTTAATTACATTTAGAAAGAGAAAAAAATGATGACACTGCAAGAACAAACATGGAGAAGACACACCTAACTATAAATAACTAAAAAGGTATGAAGCTTCCTACTTGTTTTCCCATTCAAATGCCACTAAACACACAGTTTCACATGTCCGTTTGTAATGAAAGTCATAATCAAAATCCTAAATATGATTGGAAGGATACTCCAATTGATATATATATATATATATATATGTATGTATAAGAAAAATAATAATATAAACATAAAAACAATCAAATTAGAATATATTCTTACCCTTTTTTTTAAGGAAAAAGATATTTTTGAGCATCTTTTAACGTTGTTTCACAGAGAAATTGGCAGAAAATGAAAGAAATTCTTAAATCAAAACCCAAGAGCACAAACCCTGTTAACCCACAAAAAAAGAAAAGCGAAAGCTTTAATTATAAGAGAAAATGTGTAATAAGTATGATATCAAAGTGATCATCAATTAATCCATTCATATAATATATTTTTGGAAAAATGGCAAATAATGACCTTCCAATATATGAAATTGTGACTTAGGACTCTCAATTTGAAAAATTGCAAATAAAGACCCGGTCTCATATTGTATATATGAAATCTTGGTAAAATGTCTGAAATGCTCCTCAGCCAAATGACAAGTTGACTATAGGACATGATAAGTTCACTTTAACGAATGACAATTTTAGTAGACTAAATCACAACTTGTCTAAGGTATGCCAAATGACAAGTTGACTATGGGAAATGACAAGTTCACTTTAAAGAATGACAACTTCAATACATCAAATCACAATTTGCCAGAGGGGCATTTCAGACATTTCACAAAGATTTTATATTTGTAATATGGGATCAGGTCTTTATTTGTCATTTTTCAAATTAAAGGTCCCAAATCGTAATTTCACATATTGAGAGGTCTTTATCTGCACTTTTTTCTGTATTCTTTGATATCACAAGGAATATGCCTTTCTCTTTTGAATTATTTTTTTAATAAGCAAGGAATAAGCATTTTGCAGTTCTCTTCCAGAAACTTTCATTTTTTTTATAATTGAAAATATTCAAATTATAATATAAAGGGAAAATGAAAAAAAATATTCTTAAATTTCAAAATCCCCAAATGGTCTCACTTGAATAAACAAAATTCCAATTTAGGTATAGATAACCAAATTAAGATTTACAAATATACTAAAATGACCATACTGGCTTTTATTTTATTTTATTTTATAAAAAAATACCAAGCACTCTCACCAACTAAGCGATTGCTGGAGCTCCGGTGCTTGCAGCAACTACCGGAGTTCAGACAGGCCATCGTCACTAGAGCTTTGGCTGTCGGCCGATAACCGGTCACTGGAGCTCTGACAGTTGACAACTATTTTTTTTTAAAGAAATTTTTATAGCTTCAGTAACAAAATGAAACGGTCAGGTAAACAAATATTGAATATGTAGAATTGCATAAAGATTTTAATATATATATATATAGGAAAAAGGGAGATTAGACATTTTGACAATGCAAAATCATTATTGCTAAGAAAGATATCTAATAAACTGATCCAGATCCAGAGGAAAATAAAAGAAAAAATGTGGAGATCAGAATAGTTGCCGAACAAACAACTAATAAAAACAAGTCTTGCTAATTTTAAAAATGTTAAAATGAAATGTTTAGTTTTAGGAGTTACAAGATTGAGTAATATAGAATAAGTATGAATATTGAAAATCACCATTAAAGAGCTTGAACTCTATGTAAGCTAATAAAATAATATAAATAGAAAATAATACAGTTAAAAAGAAAATACATAATATATTCTATTCTTACCTTCTTTTTCTCTTTGAAATGAGAGCGTTGTTATGAAGAGAGAGAGAGAGAAGAGATTCTGAGATCAGAACGTGAGAGGCTAAGGGTGTGTTTGGCAAACACCCCAAACCATGGTTTTGGGACCCAAACCATGGTTTGGAAAAAATGTTAGCCAAACACCCTTCAAAAAATCAAAACCATGGTTTGGGTTCAAAATCATGGTTTTGACTCCAAAACCATGGTTTTGGGAAAAGCAGAAATTTTTTACTTTTGGAGAAAAAAGAGAGAGTGTGAGAGCCTATAGGATATGTATCTTGTTGTTTTTTTTATAAACATATTTTTTATAGACATATTTAATCTTATATCTTATAAATATATATACATATTAATTATTTATTAATTATATTATCTTATATATTATTAATATATGTTAATAAAAAATATATTATTAACAATTTTATTCCTTCAAATTAAAATATATCATAAAATATATATTTTCTATAATTATCATATTAATTTATGCCAATTTGTATATATGAAAAGTACTTCTAATAACAACTATCCAAACACTCACACTTCTCAAAATCACTTTTTCACAAAATCTATTCTTCCCAAAATCTATTTTTTTCAGAATCTATTCTCCAGAAACTATTCTCCAAAACATAGTTTGGTTTCATCCAAACACACCCTAAGCAGAGCGCAAGAAGCGCGGTGATGAGAGATGAGTTGATGCTGAACAATACTCAGATCTGGAAACATCACTCTTCTTAATCAACAACAACTTTAGTGAGTCAAAGTCTTCGCCAAATTTTTTGTCCACTTTTCTATTGTTATGTTATTACTTTTGGATGAAATGCCTTACAGCTATTTGCTTCTTATCCTTTTTTCTTTTGTCTTTTTTTGTAAAGTAATCACGCTTGAAAACGAGATGACTTTTTATTTTGCACGTTTTTATCAAATGTTTTCATCTTTTTTTTTTAATAGGAGGTTGTGGAATCTAATTTGAAGCAGCTGTTGGGAAATATATCCAATGTGAAGAAGAAAAACTCAGTAGATAACAAGCTGTCGTGGAATCTAATCTAATTTCAAAGTAGATGTGTGAAGTGTGATGATGTACGAGTCTTTCTTACCTACTTCTAGGACATTAAGAGTAAAATATACAAACACACACGCATACACACACATATAAGACAGAAAGAGAAGATATTTTTTGTCCTACTTCTAGGACATTAAGAGAAATTTTTTATATGAATGCATAGTTTTACCTTTTATTTATTATTATGTTGACTTTATTTACATAAGACATAATATATATTAAATAGTGATAAAATTGAAAAGTTGTTGCATTTTAAATAAGAGTTAATAAAGTTTAAGGTTTTTTTTTGTCTATGTGAAACATGTTGGAAGTGATTTATAAATAGGATTAAAGGAGTATATATCAACTTTGAAAGCATGTATTCTTTTCATGAACCGCCTAAAACGTTTAAAAAAAAAGGTTGCAGATTTTGATTGAATTAATTTTTAATTGTGACTTTATTTAAGTTAGTCCCATAAGTGCGATTCATGAGGGGGTCTCATGTTACCCTTAATCTTGATATGCAATGAATTTTTCCCCATTATAAGATATATTTAACCAACTCACTAAAACTAAGAAAAATATTAAATTATATAATTTTAGTTGAAAATCCACAAAAATTCAAACTTATCTCTAATTATGTCAAACAATGCTTCAATCTGACTTGGCATATATTGTTGGCAAAAAAAAAAAAAGGCTTAGTACATATTACTGTATCAAATAATTATATAGAAAAACATAAATTATATCTTAATTAAGGAGTCATAAAAGAATTGCATCAGACTTTAATGAGTGGTAATATTAAAAAAGTGTTACCATATTGCAGAATATCAGTGACATAGTTTTGTGTAGCCATAATAATAAGATCAGTTAACCTCTTAATTTTGCTCGTGATTGATGTTAATCATCTCTTTAAATCTTGTAATTATCTTTCTTTGAAAAATTTGATCGATAAACTCTACGTATAAGCTGGAACCTATATTTCATATCATTCCTACTCGTATTAATTAGGTCACTTCATCTCATCCCATATTAAGCAAATAAAAGGCCGAAAAAATTAAGTCGAAGTCTTTGATTGAATTAATTTTTTAATTGTGACTTTAATAAAATTAACCTCATAAATTGTCCATTATGGAGTCTCATGTTTTCCTTAAATATTAATATGTAAACAAGGCATATCAACCAAACATTTAATTTTATTAAAACTAAGGAAAAATTACTCAATTATTTAATTTTAGTTGAAAATTGGAATAAATAAATTTATCTGGAATTGGCCAGGAAAGCAAGGAGAAATTCTTGTATCAATTAACCTCTCATCGCACAGCTAATGTGTGTGTGTCTGTGTGTGTGTATCATTACCAAAGTTTCGCATTATTAATTGATATTTTCTTTAAAGAAAGTAGTATGTATCAGGAAAAGAAGTCTCAAGACACCTGTAAAGCATAAAATAAATAAATAAAATTGATTATTATTATTTATTTTCGAAAAAATGTCTGAGGTGGGACTCACAAAATACTTTTATAAAAGTTGTATCTCCATTTTATGTCCCATCAACTTGATAATTTGTTTCAGCTTTCAAAAGTAGACTAATTATTTCAGTCCAGAAAGAAAAGTAGACTAATTATATATGTATATTGATGATATTATCAAAAAAATATTGAAGTGTTCCAAAGCACAAATACAATTTAAAAAAACAG
Source organism: Neltuma alba (assembly GCF_004799145.2). Taxonomy (NCBI): domain Eukaryota; kingdom Viridiplantae; phylum Streptophyta; class Magnoliopsida; order Fabales; family Fabaceae; genus Neltuma; species Neltuma alba. The sequence goes on along the minus strand of NW_021635081.1, from coordinate 10,654 downwards.
AAGATGAAAAGTATTAATAAGCTCTGACAGAAGTAATTTGGATATTGCTTTTGGTTAAATGTGTCTAGTAATAGTTAATGACTTGTTGCTCCAGTAGGAACACTGAACCCAGCGTTGACAAGCTTATAGTACTTGTTCGCTCATTATTATAAGATTTAAGTTTTTAAATAGATCTGTTACTTTTTATAAGATTTTTTTTTTGAGTTTGTTTGAGCATTTAATACATTATTACTTATTTTATCTTTAATTTAATACATTTAATATATTATCTTTTTTTTATTTATCTCACTATTACTCTCTTACGTTTACCTATTTATATATAAGAGTATATTTAGAAAAAATTACATTTGCTACATATTAATTGCTTTTAATTAATTTTAACTGTTTTTTTAAACCGCGCAATTTAGTTAAAATGATCTTATAATAAGAGATGAAGAAGTACTTAATTGTATTATATAAAAAAAGGTGCCTAATAATAGAACAGAAACCATTACATCTCAAGATTTAAGAACAAGATAAGACTCCATAATGGCCAATTATGAGGTGAATTTAATTAATGTCACAATTAAATACTTAATTTAATCATAGTCTTTCAGCATAATATTTTTTAATTATGAACTGTTTGGGCGGCTCATGAAAACCACGTATGAACGCGTTTCAGTGCCTTTTGTTTTGTTAGGTGAAATGAAACATGCATTCACAAATTCTGACATTAATTAAATTAGCGACAAATTTCTGTCTCTAATTAATTAGTAACAGTCCTTTTTTAATAGAATTCACAAATTTTATCAAATTCTATCACTAATTCAATATTTTTAACATAGTTATGTTGAATTCAGCGATCAACTTTTTTTTTTGGAGAAAGATAACAATGAGATTATCAACGGGCTTAAGTCTAAGGAAAAAAACTAGTTCCTCACAATGTAATGAATCAATATTCGAATCCCTACAGGAAAAGATGTCTGTATTTAGTATTATATAATATCTTAAATAAGATTATCTCTGATAGGAGTGAGACTTAAAGAGGTCATTGGCATAAATTACGGCAACATTAAAAGCTTAGTTTAATCATTTCAACGTAGTAGCTTTTTAATGGGCATTAAGGTATGTTGGTGTCAACATCGCATTAACACCCTCCTAACACGTAAGACATGAGGAGTAATTTTTTCAAAAAATTAATTGTCATTGAATTTGTTCTTGTCGTCGTTTTATATAATAAAAGTTATGATTTGTTAAATGATTAAGCCATGCAAAATCCTAAATTAAGATTTGTGGAGTTGGGAGGTATTTTCGTGCTATTTTCCTTAATAAAATCTTATAATGTCAAAAATAATTCTTGGGGAAAATGACCAGAAACTTAGAAATGTGATATTCTAAATTAGACACCTAATACTTCAAAATCCCAGAAAAAAAGTGGTGTACGTCTGATGTAGTATTTTCCAAATATAGTTAAATAATTAAAATATTCTCATATCAAAAAGTTTATTAACAAGTTGTAAATTAATAATAACAAGTGTTGAACAACAAATGACAAGAAATATACTGGTAATAACAAATTATTTATTAACAAGTTATGTATTGTCAATGACAAGTATTGAATAGTCAATGACAAAAAATATATTGACAATGATAAATTTGATAGCTTCTTTTTTCAAATATGATATAAGGATATTTTAGTTATTTAACTACATTTACAAAATATCAGATTAGACACCACTTTCTTTTCTATCATTTTCAACTTTTAGATGTCTAAATTGGGAAATAATAATTCTAATATTCTTTTTCCGAAATTTTCCCTAATTCTAAAGCACTTTTAAGCATATTCGAACTCCTGCAAATCGCTTTTGCTAAAAGTCCATTTTTAACTAGAGTTAAATGATTAATTTTCTGTAACTACCAAAATCCAATGAAAAGTTCTAGTATACTCAAAAAGGGAGGATTAAATTTGAATATTTAAAAAAACAAAAAAAGAGTCAAAGAAAGGAAGATGAACTCGCTGTATATTCAATTAAAAGAACAATTACTTATTTATCAAATTTTTTTAGCTCATATTTAAATGGATTTCTTTTAATTATTAATAATTTTTTTGTAGAAAAATGAAGACTCTCATAGAAGGAGAAGAAATAGTTTGGTAAATACGGCGATCTTAGCTACATTGAAATGATTTCACTGTGTTCTTTTTTTTTTTTTGGTTAGGAAAAATAAATATGTGCACAAAAGTTTTTTCCCGTATCATATTAAAACTTGCAAAATAAATATACTGGATGTCAATAATATCGCACATAAATTTTGGACTTGGAAAATGAATGCACCCAATTAATTTTTATTAGTATCTTCAAGTAAGTTTGAATTTGAGACGTTTTTTTTTTCAACCAAGTGTTAAGGTTAAAACTCTTTTAACATGTCCGTTTCTCAGAATTAGGACTTGTATTTTTTTTTTTTTTTTTTGAGAGAGTGAAACCCTTACTATCTCAACTAACAACTTGTTGGCAAATGCATACAATTATTATTAAATATAAAATCTTATTTAAAATTAAAAAATGCCCTTTTTTGCTGTTATTATTTCCCAACATTGATTAGAATGTATTGGCATGGTTTCAAAAGAAGAGTATGATTATTCATTTGGCATAACATGCATGTGCTTTGTTAATTTCTGGTGCATCAACGTAACAGGCCTATATATCTGTAATATGCTTATTTTTTTCATTGATATACAATATTGATTATAATATTAAACTATGTAGAAAATGCAAAGACAATAAATACAGCCCTTCTATTACTACCCATTGCTCCTTGTAAATTCAACTCCGTTTCAAACGGTAAATGCCTTCCTCTTTATTATAAACGGCAAATTTTATTTTTCACAGTTCTAGCGGTAACTACAAATAAATTTCTGTTCTTAAATCCATCAGAAAAATATTTTGCGGTGAAAATCAGTGATGAAAAAATTTCCTCATTATTTTATTACAAAATATTTAGCGATAAACATTATCAATGATAATTTTCCATTGCTAATTCTATTTTGAATAATTAACGATATAAATTAATGACTAAGATATTCCTTGTTAACTTTAAGGATAACCAATTCTAATTTTGTAACAGAATCATTGATGAGAAATTTATTTCGCTCACTTGGAATATTCCATCTCTGAAATTAGTGAGAGAATTTGACATTAGTGATGGAAACATTTAAATTCCACGCATAGATAATTAGCACCAGAATTTTTGATGTGAATTTGTCGCAAATGCAAAATTTTTGTTGCAAAATTCCTTTGCTAATTTGATATCTTTTTTATTTTGACTCCATTTCATTCCCACATTTAACTTTGTTATGTTGTATATCTAAAGCTATATTCTTTTGTTAACTCCAATTCAATGTTCACCATTATGAATACTAGATTTCGATTAAAAATTGTGGTACTTGAAACAAAATTAAGAGAGATAAATAAATTACTTAATTTTAACAAATGTGACATGATATCTTTAAAATGCTCCCATCCAACATTAAATTATACATCAGTTTATATGTTAGATAAAATTAGTTTGATAAAACAATAATAAATATGAAAAATAAAATAAAATAAATTCTTAATTTTGAATCAAAATTAACTATCTAATTAACTCTTATATTTAGAATCATAGGAGTAATATAAGGAGCTATAGACTTTTTGATATTGTGTTAGAAAAAAGTTACTTTGAACACGTTTTTTAAGCCTGGAGGCATGTCTTGACCTTGATGTCAAAAATGAAAAATGAAATAATAAATAGAAGATCAAGATGAAATAATACAGTTTCCTCTGTTTCCTTGTTAATTATTTTTCTCTGTGTACTGGTGTTCATCTCATGTAATACATTTTTTATTTTAAATATCAGAAATTATAGTTTTGTGCACCACGCATTGATCTCACCAAGCTTTTTTAACTCAGTTACGTAAGGCATGTGTTTATGTGTTTATGTTATTTCATTTAATTATGTACGCATCTTAAACATTACTCGGTTATTTATATTAGTTGTGCAATATTGCTTTTTCAATAAATATTTAATCCTTCAATTATCCATCCTTAGCTTACATGTAGTTACTCATGATGTCATATTATGTCTTGTCGCCTTGCCTTAAAGCAGAGAACACAATTGAATTACAGAACAAGTCCCTCAAACTCTAAAAACAGAACTCAATTTTATTTCCAATGATTCTCTGTAAAACTTAAATAATTGAAGTATTTGTCTTAGTCCAAGAAATGGGGCCCAAAAAATAAATTAAGTCATTCACGCCTCAAATATTATATATATATATATATATATATATAGTATATATGTAACTTTACAAGTTTGCTCGTCAAATGTATTAGAATCACATGCCTCTAGGCCAGAGTCCTCTGTTTTTCAAAGCAGAGGTGGATAACATTTTCTATATATACCCGTAGAGTTTTATAAAATTATACTAATATTATCCATGCAAAGTAAATATATAAGTACAAATAGTACAATTTAAAAGATAAGTGTTTACCAGTACTTTTTTCTTATGAAACTGTAAGAACATAATTTTTTATATGAGGAATATCTTCTATTGACAATAAAAACTATTCCCTCCAATCTTAGTTATATGCACTTATTAATAAATTTACGTAATCTAAATAAATTAGTTAAAATTAGTTTCCTTTTGTGAAGTATCAAAATTGTCTTTAATAAAAGTCATTAGTTGAAAGAATTTGTTTAGGCAATTGGAAAATTTTATATTTTGTTAAGGATATTATGTAAAAAAAAAACAATTAACGCTCCAAACAATAAATGTTATATTATAAGGAGAATTGCTTATGAAGCATGGAAAGAGAGAAATTATATTTTATAGTTTCAAAAAACATTAAACACGTAACCTTTCATTTTTTAAGAGACCTTTTTATGCTAATCATGTAACCTTTCATTTTTAAGGGATCTTTTATGCCATTATAAACTGGTTGCCACGATCCATCCTTCTTTGTATTGTATTTGTCATCAATGTTTTTGGGAAAAATTGTATTAAGGTCTCACCCAAAAAAAAAAAAATATTTTTTTAAAATCATCAAATTAATATGAAATCTTAAGAAACCTCGTTATAAGAGATTTCATGTGTTCAGTTACTAGAATTTCCTTATCTTCTTTTTTAGGTATATATTGATAACTGAAAAGACAATCGTTAACAACTGAAGGTGCAACAATAACAATTATTGCCGTAGGTATTAACCATACATTTTCTTACTGATTAACAAGTGGAATAAGAAATTAACCCAATTTGGGCTATTTTCAAAGCGTTTTGTAAATGCCTCACCGATTAAGTGGTTTAATTTTATATTTTTTCTTCCTTCCCTGTTCTCTTGTTAATTATTTTTTGAACATTACTTGATAATAACGGAGGACACCACACATTGATTTCACCGTGCTTTGTTTTAAAGCAAGTATGACAGAGCTTTCTTTGTTGTTTGAATAATAATAATAAATTCAATAACTTAATATTCAAAATTAAATAAATGAAAGCAAGTATGACAGAGCTTTCTTTGTGGTTTTATGCTCTGCGAGCAACCTCTTCTTCACTTATGAATGATTTGGAGAGTTGTCATGTTATGCTATAGATTGGATTGAAGCTAAACATGTCAGTAGAAGGAATATATATATATATATATATAAATATATATATATATAAGTTAAGATATGACATGTTTTATTACATTCTCAATTATAAGCATAGCAAAGTCTAGAGAAACGTTGTTGTATTAAAAAAAAATCTAGAGAAATGTTTTATGCTCTACTTTTGGAATGAATTAACATACCCACAAAAAAGAAAGAAATTATCATTATTATTATTGTTATTAGAAACAGTGATTTATTAAAAGAGAAATTCTTACATGACGTTAAGGTCTCGGTCGCATATGGAAGGGAATTAGCCTCCCTTATACGATGCCGCTTTCGATATCCAACAAGTTGATGAAGATTTGTGGATATATGATCTTGGAAATACATCTCCCTCTGGTAATAAAACATTGTATGAGAGGCTACACTACCATTTTGGATAAGTTCTCAATTAGCTTGCGACTGTGTGTCCCATATTACTTGACTAGGCTAAATTTCAATATAGGACATCCGACATTGATCTCACCATGCTCTGTTTTAAAAGCAATACAAATCTTTCTTTTGTGTTTGAATAACAATGATAATGCAATAACTTCATATTCAAAATTACTGTGCCAAAAAAAAAAATCAGTACAGGAATGATGCATTCAGTTCCATCCCCTCCAACATTAAAATTTCAATATTTCTTACAAACATTATTTGGAGATGGAGAGTATTCTCATCGCAACAAATACATCAAGTGCACATTGGTTTATTTTTAGTCACCGAAAAGAAAAATGAAGCAAGAAAAATAAATCAAAGCTAAAATCCAAAATGTTTATTCTTAGCGGCAATCATTTCCCAGCATTGGTTTTGCATTGCTAGAATGTCTTGGCGTTGTTTCAAAAGCTGAGTATGATTTTCCATCAAATTTGCATGACGCAGCATCCAAGTCCTTTCGAGCCAATTCCACCACTCGAGCTGTTTAACACTAAGCATTGAAAATAAGAGTTGGGATTGGGATTATAATTGAGATAACTATCCAAACCCTTTAGCATTTCTTGAATGCCATCAACTTCAGATACATCACTAATAAAAACCCTAGTCTTAATAGATTCAAGCCAGTCCTTGTCAAAACCAATAAAACGTGCATCCTTTAATTTCTCTTCCAACAACCTCTTGTCTGCCTCAAGTATAAGAGGGAGAGAGGATTAAAAAAGTTAAATATGTTTTAGATTAAGGATAAAAAAATGAGTTTAACTTTGCTCTAATTTTCTTGATCAACATCTTAGTAAAAATAAAATAAATAATAGATAGATAAAGAGATAAGATGAAGATTGTCCTGTTACATTTGAGTCAGATGATAAAATTGTCTTATTTGCCTTCTCAAAAGTAATAACCTCTTCGACAATTTCCTCTGCATCTTCCTCAGCACCCTAACCACCGCCACATTGTAAAAAGGTTTAACTTTGTTATGTTGTATACTAAAGCTATTTTCTTTTGTTAACTCCAATTCAGTGTTCACCATTATGAATACTCCTCCAATCCTTAATATAAAATATATTTAACTAATTTGATTAGAGTAATAAAATTAAGTTAGTTGATTATAAAAAATATGATTTTTTTTTCAAAACGTCATAATCATTTTTCTTAATATCATCTCTCATCTCCTACTTGATTATGGTTGATAGAGTATCAATAGGGGTGATTTAAAAAAATTAATAAATAGGAGAAATATATAGGTCTTATATTTAGGATCAAAATCAACTCAACAATTAGGTCCTATATTAAAGACTGGAGGAGTACTAAACAAACTGATATATTATATATCAATATATATGTTAGATAAAATTAGTTTGAAAAAACAATAATAAATATGAAAGATAAAAAGAATTAAATTCTTAATTTTGAACCAAAAGTACCTATCTAACTAACTTTCTATTTAAAATCATAGGAGTACTATAAGGAGCCATGGACTTTTTGGTACTTTGCATGCATTCTTTAAGCCCGGAAGTGTATTTTAGTCCTCATGAGCTCCCAAGGACCTAATTCATCTAAACTTTTTATGTATAAAAAACAAGTTCTTCTTACAATATTTAGAAGGACAGGTTCCATGAATAATTATATCCCTTTGATCTTTGATTACCGTATTACAAAAATAGGTAACAAAACTTCTTAAAAAAAATTAATTTTGTCGCAATTCTATTGTTAACTACTACCTCCGGTCCTAATTATAAGACCCAGTTGACTTATTTGAGGAGATTAAGGAAGTAAGTTAAGTAAGTTATTTGTAATAAATAAGTGTTGTCATTCCTAAAATATCCTTGCTAATTAAGTATATTGGCTAGAACTATTATTATTAGAAGGATTATCTTAGAAAAAATGCGTAAATATGAGAGACAAATGGATTGGGGTCTTATAATTAGGACCAAACAAAAGTCAAACGGGGTCTTATAATAAGGACCGGAGGTAGTACATGGTTAAATTTAGCGATAACTAAATTTCTGTTCTTGAATCCATCAGAAAAAATATTCTTCTGTAAAAATTAGTAATGAAATTTTTTTGTCATTATTCTATTGCAAAATAGTTAGGGACGAAAATTAGCAATGGTATTTTTTCATTGCTAATTCCATTGTAAAACAATTAACAACAGAAATTAATGACTAAAATGTTTATTGTTAACTTCAAGGATAACCAATTCCAATTTTACAATGGAATTGTCAATGAAAAATATATGTCGCCTAGTTGGAATAGGTTATCACGGAAATCAGTGAGAGAATTTGACATTAGTGTCGGAAATATTAAAATTCCATGCATAGATAATTAGCATCAGAATTTTTGGTGAAAATTTCGTCACTAAACTGATTCGTGATGAATTTTTCATTGCTTAGTCTAGATATTCTATTGCAAAATTCCTTTGCTAATGTAGTCTAGATATTGTATTGCAGAATTCCTTTGCTAATGTGCTATATCTTTCTTGTGTTGACTCAATATCATTTCCACATTTAATATTTAAGGCTATATATTCCTTCAGTCTTTAATATAAGACTTATTTATCTAATTTGATTAAATTAAGAAAGTTAGGTAAGTTAGTTAATTATAATAAATATGACATTTTTTTTTCTAAAACAACGAAATCGTTTTTCTTAATATTCTCTCTTCCTCTCTTACTTGATTATGGTTGAAGAAGTATCAATAGGGGATAATATGCAAAAAATTAGTAAATATCCCTCTGGTCCTAAATATAAGACCCTTGTACTCACTAGTATAAGGGTCTTACATTTAGGACTGGAGGAGTATGAGAAATAGGTTTTACATTTCAAATAAAAATCAACTCAATAATTAAGTATTATATTAAGGAGTGGAGGAATATTTTCTTTTGTTAACTCCAATTCACGTGTTCGCCAATATGAATACTAGATTTTGATTAAAATTTTGTGGTATTTGAAACAAACTTTAATGTAGGTTGTCCTAGGTTCTTAACTTGTATCTTAATTCATTTCATCTAATTTATCGACTATGAAATTTTGTTTATAGTAATGCATAAGTGTTACAAAATGTAATGAAGGATATATCATAAAATTCATGTAATTCTATAAATTAAAATTAATGGTATTAAAACAGGTTTTACGCTCAAGGGTTAATACAAATGGATCAAATAACGATAACTTAATTCAATAAAAATAAACTACAAAAACCTAGTTTAAAATTGAGATAAATTTTAAGGACCGCATATCAGTTTTCCCGATAAAATATATACATTTTTCGTTTTTTTAATGAAGAACATGCACTTATCTACAAAACATAACAAAACCAACTAAGTATGATGTTTATGGGTACTTTTATCGTGAAAAAGATTCTTAATTTTTATTTCTTAATTAATTAATTTGGGAAATAGAGCTAATATGGGGATCAAATGACGACTTTTTAATAAGAAAAAGAATACTTTTTAAACCAATCCATATCTTCAAATCCAACTGAGATCAGATGTGACAAAGTTTCAGCTCAAAAAAAGATGTGAAACATAAAGTAAACCCAACTACGTTGGTTTTTCTGGAACACTAAAGAAATTGCACAAGTCTCACCTGAGAGTAATCTTGAGTAAGTGATTTTATGATATTTATTTTTCTTCAATTCCTTCCTCTGTTCTCTTGTTAATTATTTTTTCTCCATGCAGTGGGTGTCATCTCATTTTTATTATCTCAACACTGCCTTGGCTCCTAAACGTTAAAACTAGTTGAAGATTTACTTTGGTTTAAAATTTAAAACCCCAATTTAGTTTGTTTTTTGTATTTATTAATTTTTTTCTCTAAGTAATCTTCATAATGGTTACACATGTTAAAAGATTTTGGATCTAATACACATGATTAACAAAAATATTTTAGAGAAAACAACACTCATTTATTATAAATAATTAACTTAACTAATTTTTTGAGTATTCATGAATTAGTTATTTGGCTCTTGTATTAAAGGCAGAATGTAACACCGGAGCATATGGGCTTAGGAAATGGAGCCCCATTGTAACATCCTGAGTTTTATCGGGTTTTAAGAATCTCTTTTGGTTTATTTGGATGATAGATTAGTGATTTAACATTGATCTTGGTGTTTGGGTTGGAATTGAGGTATGTTGGAGGAATAGGTGAACAGACCCCTCTCAGGGTTTGTTCTTCGTCGCGGCGAATCGGGAGTTCCAGGGGGAGTGTCATTTCGGGAAGGTTTCGCTGCGGCGAAGGTTTTCTGGGCGAGCGAGAGTTTCCTCTCGGGAAGCTTTCGCCGCGGCAAAGATTGGAGTTCGCCAAGGCAAAGTCAGGCTTTCAGGCGAGTAATCCCTCTCGGGATTAGTTCGCCGCGGTGAGGGGGGTCAAATCTATATAGTTGTGGGGAGAGGTCAGATGTGCGAAAATTAGAAAATCTGAAGGGAGAGAGAGAGGCTTTGCTAGGGTTTTGAATTTCTGGCTTGGAAGGGGCATTTCTAAGGATCCATTACCTCAATAAGTGATTTTAACCTCTAATCTACTTTCTTTCTTGGAATTTCTGAGGATTTATGGTGAAATCCTAGAGTTCTCTAGGT
>NW_021635080.1:0-175446 GCF_004799145.2 Neltuma alba | reverse complement strand
AATGGGTCTTATATTAAGGACAGGAGGAGTATGAGATTAAACCGATCACCAATTAATTCATTCACATAATCACAAGCAACAACACACATTGTTTTTTTTTCCCTATTGTACTGTACTGTACAGATGTTGGGCTTGTGTTGCAGTGGCCCAGTAGGTTCCCAGTTTGCACCTATTTTGTATTTCATTGCCAATAAAATGTTGGCTCAAACTTTGTATCAGTGTATGGACCTATTATTAAAATTTAAGCAATAATAATCGGTTTTCTGGGCCTAATGTGCATGTTGTGTCACAAGGAATTTGCATTTCGCGAGGCTCTTTTTTCAGAAATTTTCAATTATTTATAATTAAAAATATTTGAATTATAATATAAATATCAAAAGGCTAAAAGATTATAATTCAAACTATACAAAAATCATAATGTACATTTACCATTTTTTAGATCATTTTAATAGCAATAAAGAGAATACTGAATGGCATACAGATTTCAAAAGGAAATGAAAAGGAGGAAAATAAGACCTTTTGGCTTTTGACCATGCAAAACTATTATTATTAAAAAAAATTTCTAAAAATTAATGAAGAGAAAAATAAAAAATAAAATAAAAAACATCTAGCAGCAAAACAACAGAGTACTACTGATTTTGCAAATTTTAGAATGCCATATATATATAATTTATATAATAATTCTGAATGGCAGGAGTTACCGAATCACCATTAAAGACCTCAGTGAAACTGTGAATCAATAAAATAATAGAAACGAAACATATAAATAAAAGAAAACACATATATTCTCACGTTTGCTTTTTTTTTTTTTTTTTGGGCTTTGGAGATTTCTATCCACAAAGAAGTCTACTTTTTTTCCGTTTTTTGCCTTGGAGATTTCAGCCTGCAGAGAAGTCTCCTTTTTTTTTTTTGGTTTTTTGTCTGGAATTCCAAAGAAGAAAAAGAGTATAAAAAAAAACAAAAAGAGATTCTTGGATCATATGTTGATAACGCTAGAACATAGCTAAGCAAAAGCGCATACAAACTTCTATATATGGTGAGAGATGGAGTGATACAATAGCCACAATTAGATTTAAAGACAGCATTAGTCTCCTTAATCAAGTAGTTAATTCCTTAATTTAGTCAGACTCTTGAACAAGATATCTTTCTAACTGGGGAGCACACTCCACTTGCCACTTATTATTATTATTAGAGTAAAACACTTTCACAGTGCTTCTATTTTGTTTTAATTATGCAGACATGTTCTTTATTTTGAAGACAAACCATTGAATCCAAACCCTTAACTCACTACAAAAAAAACAGTTGATTAGCGACGGAATTTGTGACGGAAACAAATTCCGTCGCTAATTTCTGACAGAATTGCGACGGAAATTTCGTCGCTAATTTTTTCGACAGATTAGCGACGGAATTTTTCCGTCGCTAATACTAGCAACGGATTTGTGACGGAATTTCTGTCTGTCGCTAAATTCCGTCGCTAATCCATTGGAAAATCCGTCATAAATATTTAGCGACGGAATATTTTCCGTCGCTAATCCATCACTAATTAGAGAGAAATTCAATTCCGTCGCTAATCAATTAGCGACAAAGGAATTAGCGACGGAACAAATTCCGTCGCTAATCCGTCGCTAATTTGTCGCTAAATTCCATTGCTAAAAGCATGTTTTTTGTAGTGACTCTGTTTAAAAAAAATTTAAAAGTATTTTTAATTGAGATTACTAATTTTCCTGCCATCATATTTAATCCCTGATTTACTATATGTTAATTACATTTAGAAAGAGAAAAAAATGATGACACTGCAAGAACAAACATGGAGAAGACACACCTAACTATAAATAACTAAAAAGGTATGAAGCTTCCTACTTGTTTTCCCATTCAAATGCCACTAAACACACAGTTTCACATGTCCGTTTGTAATGAAAGTCATAATCAAAATCCTAAATATGATTGGAAGGATACTCCAATTGATATATATATATATATATATATGTATGTATAAGAAAAATAATAATATAAACATAAAAACAATCAAATTAGAATATATTCTTACCCTTTTTTTTAAGGAAAAAGATATTTTTGAGCATCTTTTAACGTTGTTTCACAGAGAAATTGGCAGAAAATGAAAGAAATTCTTAAATCAAAACCCAAGAGCACAAACCCTGTTAACCCACAAAAAAAGAAAAGCGAAAGCTTTAATTATAAGAGAAAATGTGTAATAAGTATGATATCAAAGTGATCATCAATTAATCCATTCATATAATATATTTTTGGAAAAATGGCAAATAATGACCTTCCAATATATGAAATTGTGACTTAGGACTCTCAATTTGAAAAATTGCAAATAAAGACCCGGTCTCATATTGTATATATGAAATTTTGGTAAAATGTCTGAAATGCTCCTCAGCCAAATGACAAGTTGACTATAGGACATGATAAGTTCACTTTAACGAATGACAATTTTAGTAGACTAAATCACAACTTGTCTAGGTATGCCAAATGACAAGTTGACTATGGGAAATGACAAGTTCACTTTAAAGAATGACAACTTCAATACATCAAATCACAATTTGCCAGAGGGGCATTTCAGACATTTCACAAAGATTTTATATTTGTAATATGGGATCAGGTCTTTATTTGTCATTTTCAAATTAAAGGTCCCAAATCGTAATTTCACATATTGAGAGGTCTTTATCTGCACTTTTCTGTCTGTATTCTTTGATATCACAAGGAATATGCCTTTCTCTTTTGAATTATTTTTTTAATAAGCAAGGAATAAGCATTTTGCAGTTCTCTTCCAGAAACTTTCATTTTTTTTATAATTGAAAATATTCAAATTATAATATAAAGGGAAAATGAAAAAAAATATTCTAAATTTCAAAATCCCCAAATGGTCTCACTTGAATAAACAAAATTCCAATTTAGGTATAGATAACCAAATTAAGATTTACAAATATACTAAAATGACCATACTGGCTTTTATTTTATTTTATTTTATAAAAAAATACCAAGCACTCTCACCAACTAAGCGATTGCTGGAGCTCCGGTGCTTGCAGCAACTACCGGAGTTCAGACAGGCCATCGTCACTAGAGCTTTGGCTGTCGGCCGATAACCGGTCACTGGAGCTCTGACAGTTGACAACTATTTTTTTTTTAAAGAAATTTTTATAGCTTCAGTAACAAATGAAACGGTCAGGTAAACAAATATTGAATATGTAGAATTGCATAAAGATTTTAATATATATATATATAGGAAAAATAGATTAGACATTTGTATTGACATTTTGCAACAATGCAAAATCATTATTGCTAAGAAAGATATCTAATAAACTGATCCAGATCCAGAGGAAAATAAAAGAAAAAATGTGGAGATCAGAATAGTTGCCGAACAAACAACTAATAAAAACAAGTCTTGCTAATTTTAAAAATGTTAAAATGAAATGTTTAGTTTTAGGAGTTACAAGATTGAGTAATATAGAATAAGTATGATATTGAAAATCACCATTAAAGAGCTTGAACTCTATGTAAGCTAATAAAATAATAAAATAGAAAATAATACAGTTAAAAAGAAAATACATAATATATTCTATTCTTACCTTCTTTTTCTCTTTGAAATGAGAGCGTTGTTATGAAGAGAGAGAGAGAGAAGAGATTCTGAGATCAGAACGTGAGAGGCTAAGGGTGTGTTTGGCAAACACCCCAAACCATGGTTTTGGGACCCAAACCATGGTTGGAAAAAATGTAGCCAAACACCCTTCAAAAAATCAAAACCATGGTTTGGGTTCAAAATCAGACTCAAAACCAGAAAAGCAGAAATTTTTTACTTTTGGAGAAAAAGAGAGAGTGGAGAGCCGGAGGATAGATCTGATAACTTATAGACATATTTAATCTTATATCTTATAAATATATATACATTATATTATCTATATATTATTAATATATTAATAAAAAATATATATTAACAATTTTATTCCTTCAAATTAAAATATATCAAAAATATATTTCTATAATTATCATATTAATTATGCCAATTTGTATATATGAAAAGTACTTCTAATAACAACATCCAAACACTCACACTTCTCAAATCACTTTTTCACAAAATCTATTCTTCCCAAAATCTATTTTTTTCAGAATCTATTCTCAGAAACTATTCTCCAAAACATAGTTTGGTTTCATCCAAACACACCCTAAGCAGAGCGCAAGAAGCGCGGTGATGAGAGATGAGTTGATGCTGAACAATACTCAGATCTGGAAACATCACTCTTCTTAATCAACAACAACTTTAGTGAGTCAAAGTCTTCGCCAAATTTTTTGTCCACTTTTCTATTGTTATGTTATTACTTTTGGATGAAATGCCTTACAGCTATTGCTTCTTATCCTTTTTTCTTTTGTCTTTTTTTGTAAAGTAATCACGCTTGAAAACGAGATGACTTTTTATTTTGCACGTTTTTATCAAATGTTTTCATCTTTTTTTTTAATAGGAGGGTTGTGGAATCTAATTTGAAGCAGCAGCTGTTGGGAAATATATCCAATGTGAAGAAGAAAAACTCAGTAGATAACAAGCTGTCGTGGAATCTAATCTAATTTCAAAGTAGATGTGTGAAGTGTGATGATGTACGAGTCTTTCTTACCTACTTCTAGGACATTAAGAGTAAAAATATACAAACACACACGCATACACACACATATAAGACAGAAAGAGAAGATATTTTTTGTCCTACTTCTAGGACATTAAGAGAAATTTTTTATATGAATGCATAGTTTTACCTTTTATTTATTATTATGTTGACTTTATTTACATAAGACATAATATATATTAAATAGTGATAAAATTGAAAAGTTGTTGCATTTTAAATAAGAGTTAATAAAGTTTAAGGTTTTTTTTTGTCTATGTGAAACATGTTGGAAGTGATTTATAAATAGGATTAAAGGAGTATATATCAACTTTGAAAGCATGTATTCTTTTCATGAACCGCCTAAAACGTTTAAAAAAAAAAGGTTGCAGATTTTGATTGAATTAATTTTTAATTGTGACTTTATTTAAGTTAGTCCCATAAGTGCGATTCATGAGGGGGTCTCATGTTACCCTTAATCTTGATATGCAATGAATTTTTCCCCATTATAAGATATATTTAACCAACTCACTAAAACTAAGAAAAATATTAAATTATATAATTTTAGTTGAAAATCCACAAAAATTCAAACTTATCTCTAATTATGTCAAACAATGCTTCAATCTGACTTGGCATATATTGTTGGCAAAAAAAAAAAAGGCTTAGTACATATTACTGTATCAATAATTATATAGAAAAACATAAATTATATCTTAATTAAGGAGTCATAAAAGAATTGCATCAGACTTTAATGAGTGGTAATATTAAAAAAGTGTTACCATATTGCAGAATATCAGTGACATAGTTTTGTGTAGCCATAATAATAAGATCAGTTAACCTCTTAATTTTGCTCGTGATTGATGTTAATCATCTCTTTAAATCTTGTAATTATCTTTCTTTGAAAAATTTGATCGATAAACTCTACGTATAAGCTGGAACCTATATTTCATATCATTCCTACTCGTATTAATTAGGTCACTTCATCTCATCCCATATTAAGCAAATAAAAGCCGCCGAAAAAATTAAGTCGAAGTCTTTGATTGAATTAATTTTTTAATTGTGACTTTAATAAAATTAACCTCATAAATTGTCCATTATGGAGTCTCATGTTTTCCTTAAATATTAATATGTAAACAAGGCATATCAACCAAACATTTAATTTTATTAAAACTAAGGAAAAATTACTCAATTATTTAATTTTAGTTGAAAATTGGAAATAAATAAATTATCTGGAATTGGCCAGGAAAGCAAGGAGAAATTCTTGTATCAATTAACCTCTCATCGCACAGCTAATGTGTGTGTCTGTGTGTGTATCATTACCAAAGTTTCGCATTATTAATTGATATTTTCTTTAAAGAAAGTAGTATGTATCAGGAAAAGAAGTCTCAAGACACCTGTAAAGCATAAAATAAATAAATAAAATTGATTATTATTATTTATTTTCGAAAAATGTCTGAGGTGGGACTCACAAAATACTTTTATAAAAGTTGTATCTCCATTTTATGTCCCATCAACTTGATAATTTGTTTCAGCTTTCAAAAGTAGACTAATTATTTCAGTCCAGAAAGAAAAGTAGACTAATTATATATGTATATTGATGATATTATCAAAAAAATATTGAAGTGTTCCAAAGCACAAATACAATTTAAAAAAACAGAAGATGAAAAGTATTAATAAGCTCTGACAGAAGTAATTTGGATATTGCTTTTGGTTAAATGTGTCTAGTAATAGTTAATGACTTGTTGCTCCAGTAGGAACACTGAACCGCGTTGACAAGCTTATAGTACTTGTTCGCTCATTATTATAAGATTTAAGTTTTTAAATAGATCTGTTACTTTTTATAAGATTTTTTTTTTGAGTTTGTTTGAGCATTTAATACATTATTACTTATTTTATCTTTAATTTAATACATTTAATATATTATCTTTTTTTATTTATCTCACTATTACTCTCTTACGTTTACCTATTTATATATAAGAGTATATTTAGAAAAAATTACATTTGCTACATATTAATTGCTTTTAATTAATTTTAACTGTTTTTTTAAACCGCGCAATTTAGTTAAAATGATCTTTAATAAGAGATGAAGAAGTACTTAATTGTATTATATAAAAAAAGGTGCCTAATAATAGAACAGAAACCATTACATCTCAAGATTTAAGAACAAGATAAGACTCCATAATGGCCAATTATGAGGTGAATTTAATTAATGTCACAATTAAATACT
Organism: Neltuma alba; assembly: GCF_004799145.2. Classification (NCBI taxonomy): domain Eukaryota; kingdom Viridiplantae; phylum Streptophyta; class Magnoliopsida; order Fabales; family Fabaceae; genus Neltuma; species Neltuma alba. The sequence goes on along the minus strand of NW_021635080.1, from coordinate 168,609 downwards.
TAATTTAATCATAGTCTTTCAGAGCATATTTTTTAATTATGAACTGTTTGGGCGGCTCATGAAAACCACGTATGAACGCGTTTCAGTGCCTTTTGTTTTGTTAGGTGAAATGAAACATGCATTCACAAATTCTGACATTAATTAAATTAGCGACAAATTTCTGTCTCTAATTAATTAGTAACAGTCCTTTTTTAATAGAATTCACAAATTTTATCAAATTCTATCACTAATTCAATATTTTTAACATAGTTATGTTGAATTCAGCGATCAACTTTTTTTTTGGAGAAAGATAACAATGAGATTATCAACGGGCTTAAGTCTAAGGAAAAAAACTAGTTCCTCACAATGTAATGAATCAATATTCGAATCCCTACAAGGAAAAGATGTCTGTATTTAGTATTATATAATATCTTAAATAAGATTATCTCTGATAGGAGTGAGACTTAAAGAGGTCATTGGCATAAATTACGGCAACATTAAAAGCTTAGTTTAATCATTTCAACGTAGTAGCTTTTTAATGGGCATTAAGGTATGTTGGCGTCAACATCGCATTAACACCCTCCTAACACGTAAGACATGAGGAGTAATTTTTTCAAAAAATTAATTGTCATTGAATTTGTTCTTGTCGTCGTTTTATATAATAAAAGTTATGATTTGTTAAATGATTAAGCCATGCAAAATCCTAAATTAAGATTTGTGGAGTTGGGAGGTATTTTCGTGCTATTTTCCTTAATAAAATCTTATAATGTCAAAAATAATTCTTGGGGAAAATGACCAGAAACTTAGAAATGTGATATTCTAAATTAGACACCTAATACTTCAAAATCCCAGAAAAAAAGTGGTGTACGTCTGATGTAGTATTTTCCAAATATAGTTAAATAATTAAAATATTCTCATATCAAAAAGTTTATTAACAAGTTGTAAATTAATAATAACAAGTGTTGAACAACAAATGACAAGAAATATACTGGTAATAACAAATTATTTATTAACAAGTTATGTATTGTCAATGACAAGTATTGAATAGTCAATGACAAAAAATATATTGACAATGATAAATTTGATAGCTTCTTTTTTCAAATATGATATAAGGATATTTTAGTTATTTAACTACATTTACAAAATATCAGATTAGACACCACTTTCTTTTCTATCATTTTCAACTTTTAGATGTCTAAATTGGGAAATAATAATTCTAATATTCTTTTTCCGAAATTTTCCCTAATTCTAAAGCACTTTTAAGCATATTCGAACTCCTGCAAATCGCTTTTGCTAAAAGTCCATTTTTAACTAGAGTTAAATGATTAATTTTCTGTAACTACCAAAATCCAATGAAAAGTTCTAGTATACTCAAAAGGGAGGATTAAATTTGAATATTTAAAAAAACAAAAAAAGAGTCAAAGAAAGGAAGATGAACTCGCTGTATATTCAATTAAAAGAACAATTACTTATTTATCAAATTTTTTTAGCTCATATTTAAATGGATTTCTTTTAATTATTAATAATTTTTTTGTAGAAAAATGAAGACTCTCATAGAAGGAGAAGAAATAGTTTGGTAAATACGGCGATCTTAGCTACATTGAAATGATTTCACTGTGTTCTTTTTTTTTTTTTTGGTTAGGAAAAATAAATATGTGCACAAAAGTTTTTTCCCGTATCATATTAAAACTTGCAAAATAAATATACTGGATGTCAATAATATCGCACATAAATTTTGGACTTGGAAAATGAATGCACCCAATTAATTTTTATTAGTATCTTCAAGTAAGTTTGAATTTGAGACTTTTTTTTTTTCAACCAAGTGTTAAGGTTAAAACTCTTTTAACATGTCCGTTTCTCAGAATTAGGACTTGTATTTTTTTTTTTTTTTTTGAGAGAGTGAAACCCTTACTATCTCAACTAACAACTTGTTGGCAAATGCATACAATTATTATTAAATATAAAATCTTATTTAAAATTAAAAAATGCCCTTTTTTGCTGTTAATATTTCCCAACATTGATTAGAATGTATTGGCATGGTTTCAAAAGAAGAGTATGATTATTCATTTGGCATAACATGCATGTGCTTTGTTAATTTCTGGTGCATCAACGTAACAGGCCTATATATCTATCATATGCTTATTTTTTTCATTGATATACAATATTGATTATAATATTAAACTATGTAGAAAATGCAAAGACAATAAATACAGCCCTTCTATTACTACCCATTGCTCCTTGTCAATTCAACTCCGTTTCAAACGGTAAATGCCTTCCTCTTTATTATAAACGGCAAATTTTATTTTTCACAGTTCTAGCGGTAACTACAAATAAATTTCTGTTCTTAAATCCATCAGAAAAATATTTTGCGGTGAAAATCAGTGATGAAAAATTTCCTCATTATTTTATTACAAAATATTTAGCGATAAACATTATCAATGATAATTTTCCATTGCTAATTCTATTTTGAATAATTAACGATATAAATTAATGACTAAGATATTCCTTGTTAACTTTAAGGATAACCAATTCTAATTTTGTAACAGAATCATTGATGAGAAATTTATTTCGCTCACTTGGAATATTCCATCTCTGAAATTAGTGAGAGAATTTGACATTAGTGATGGAAACATTTAAATTCCACGCATAGATAATTAGCACCAGAATTTTTGATGTGAATTTGTCGCAAATGCAAAATTTTTGTTGCAAAATTCCTTTGCTAATTTGATATCTTTTTTATTTTGACTCCATTTCATTCCCACATTTAACTTTGTTATGTTGTATATCTAAAGCTATATTCTTTTGTTAACTCCAATTCAATGTTCACCATTATGAATACTAGATTTCGATTAAAAATTGTGGTACTTGAAACAAAATTAAGAGAGATAAATAAATTACTTAATTTTAACAAATGTGACATGATATCTTTAAAATGCTCCCATCCAACATTAAATTATACATCAGTTTATATGTTAGATAAAATTAGTTTGATAAAACAATAATAAATATGAAAAATAAAATAAAATAAATTCTTAATTTTGAATCAAAATTAACTATCTAATTAACTCTTATATTTAGAATCATAGGAGTAATATAAGGAGCTATAGACTTTTTGATATTGTGTTAGAAAAAAGTTACTTTGAACACGTTTTTTAAGCCTGGAGGCATGTCTTGACCTTGATGTCAAAAATGAAAAATGAAATAATAAATAGAAGATCAAGATGAAATAATACAGTTTCCTCTGTTTCCTTGTTAATTATTTTTCTCTGTGTACTGGTGTTCATCTTATGTAATACATTTTTTATTTTAAATATCAGAAATTATAGTTTTGTGCACCACGCATTGATCTCACCAAGCTTTTTTAACTCAGTTACGTAAGGCATGTGTTTATGTGTTTATGTTATTTCATTTAATTATGTACGCATCTTAAACATTACTCGGTTATTTATATTAGTTGTGCAATATTGCTTTTTCAATAAATATTTAATCCTTCAATTATCCATCCTTAGCTTACATGTAGTTACTCATGATGTCATATTATGTCTTGTCGCCTTGCCTTAAAGCAGAGAACACAATTGAATTACAGAACAAGTCCCTCAAACTCTAAAACAGAACTCAATTTTATTTCCAATGATTCTCTGTAAAACTTAAATAATTGAAGTATTTGTCTTAGTCCAAGAAATGGGGCCCAAAAAATAAATTAAGTCATTCACGCCTCAAATATATATATATATATATATATATATATAGTATATATGTAACTTTACAAGTTTGCTCGTCAAATGTATTAGAATCACATGCCTCTAGGCCAGAGTCCTCTGTTTTTCAAAGCAGAGGTGGATAACATTTTCTATATATACCCGTAGAGTTTTATAAAATTATACTAATATTATCCATGCAAAGTAAATATATAAGTACAAATAGTACAATTTAAAAGATAAGTGTTTACCAGTACTTTTTTCTTATGAAACTGTAAGAACATAATTTTTTATATGAGGAATATCTTCTATTGACAATAAAAACTATTCCCTCCAATCTTAGTTATATGCACTTATTAATAAATTTACGTAATCTAAATAAATTAGTTAAAATTAGTTTCCTTTTGTGAAGTATCAAAATTGTCTTTAATAAAAGTCATTAGTTGAAAGAATTTGTTTAGGCAATTGGAAAATTTTATATTTTGTTAAGGATATTATGTAAAAAAAAAACAATTAACGCTCCAAACAATAATGTTATATTATAAGGAGAATTGCTTATGAAGCATGGAAAGAGAGAAATTATATTTTATAGTTTCAAAAAACATTAAACACGTAACCTTTCATTTTTTAAGAGACCTTTTTATGCTAATCATGTAACCTTTCATTTTTAAGGGATCTTTTATGCCATTATAAACTGGTTGCCACGATCCATCCTTCTTTGTATTGTATTTGTCATCAATGTTTTTGGGAAAAATTGTATTAAGGTCTCACCCAAAAAAAAAAAAATATTTTTTTAAAATCATCAAATTAATATGAAATCTTAAGAAACCTCGTTATAAGAGATTTCATGTGTTCAGTTACTAGAATTTCCTTATCTTCTTTTTTAGGTATATATTGATAACTGAAAAGACAATCGTTAACAACTGAAGGTGCAACAATAACAATTATTGCCGTAGGTATTAACCATACATTTTCTTACTGATTAACAAGTGGAATAAGAAATTAACCCAATTTGGGCTATTTTCAAAGCGTTTTGTAAATGCCTCACCGATTAAGTGGTTTAATTTTATTATATTTTTCTTCCTTCCCCTGTTCTCTTGTTAATTATTTTTTGAACATTACTTGATAATAACGGAGGACACCACACATTGATTTCACCGTGCTTTGTTTTAAAGCAAGTATGACAGAGCTTTCTTTGTTGTTTGAATAATAATAATAAATTCAATAACTTAATATTCAAAATTAAATAAATTAAAGCAAGTATGACAGAGCTTTCTTTGTGGTTTTATGCTCTGCGAGCAACCTCTTCTTCACTTATGAATGATTTGGAGAGTTGTCATGTTATGCTATAGATTGGATTGAAGCTAAACATGTCAGTAGAAGGAATATATATATATATATATAAATATATATATATATATAAGTTAAGATATGACATGTTTTATTACATTCTCAATTATAAGCATAGCAAAGTCTAGAGAAACGTTGTTGTATTAAAAAAAAATCTAGAGAAATGTTTTATGCTCTACTTTTGGAATGAATTAACATACCCACAAAAAAGAAAGAAATTATCATTATTATTATTGTTATTAGAAACAGTGATTTATTAAAAGAGAAATTCTTACATGACGTTAAGGTCTCGGTCGCATATGGAAGGGAATTAGCCTCCCTTATACGATGCCGCTTTCGATATCCAACAAGTTGATGAAGATTTGTGGATATATGATCTTGGAAATACATCTCCCTCTGGTAATAAAACATTGTATGAGAGGCTACACTACCATTTTGGATAAGTTCTCAATTAGCTTGCGACTGTGTGTCCCATATTACTTGACTAGGCTAAATTTCAATATAGGACATCCGACATTGATCTCACCATGCTCTGTTTTAAAAGCAATACAAATCTTTCTTTTGTGTTTGAATAACAATGATAATGCAATAACTTCATATTCAAAATTACTGTGCCAAAAAAAAAAATCAGTACAGGAATGATGCATTCAGTTCCATCCCCTCCAACATTAAAATTTCAATATTTCTTACAAACATTATTTGGAGATGGAGAGTATTCTCATCGCAACAAATACATCAAGTGCACATTGGTTTATTTTTAGTCACCGAAAAGAAAAATGAAGCAAGAAAAATAAATCAAAGCTAAAATCCAAAATGTTTATTCTTAGCGGCAATCATTTCCCAGCATTGGTTTTGCATTGCTAGAATGTCTTGGCGTTGTTTCAAAAGCTGAGTATGATTTTCCATCAAATTTGCATGACGCAGCATCCAAGTCCTTTCGAGCCAATTCCACCACTCGAGCTGTTTAACACTAAGCATTGAAAATAAGAGTTGGGATTGGGATTATAATTGAGATAACTATCCAAACCCTTTAGCATTTCTTGAATGCCATCAACTTCAGATACATCACTAATAAAAACCCTAGTCTTAATAGATTCAAGCCAGTCCTTGTCAAAACCAATAAAACGTGCATCCTTTAATTTCTCTTCCAACAACCTCTTGTCTGCCTCAAGTATAAGAGGGAGAGAGGATTAAAAAAGTTAAATATGTTTTAGATTAAGGATAAAAAAATGAGTTTAACTTTGCTCTAATTTTCTTGATCAACATCTTAGTAAAAATAAAATAAATAATAGATAGATAAAGAGATAAGATGAAGATTGTCCTGTTACATTTGAGTCAGATGATAAAATTGTCTTATTTGCCTTCTCAAAAGTAATAACCTCTTCGACAATTTCCTCTGCATCTTCCTCAGCACCCTAACCACCGCCACATTGTAAAAAGGTTTAACTTTGTTATGTTGTATACTAAAGCTATTTTCTTTTGTTAACTCCAATTCAGTGTTCACCATTATGAATACTCCTCCAATCCTTAATATAAAATATATTTAACTAATTTGATTAGAGTAATAAAATTAAGTTAGTTGATTATAAAAAATATGACTTTTTTTTTTCAAAACGTCATAATCATTTTTCTTAATATCATCTCTCATCTCCTACTTGATTATGGTTGATAGAGTATCAATAGGGGTGATTTAAAAAAATTAATAAATAGGAGAAATATATAGGTCTTATATTTAGGATCAAAATCAACTCAACAATTAGGTCCTATATTAAAGACTGGAGGAGTACTAAACAAACTGATATATTATATATCAATATATATGTTAGATAAAATTAGTTTGAAAAAACAATAATAAATATGAAAGATAAAAAGAATTAAATTCTTAATTTTGAACCAAAAGTACCTATCTAACTAACTTTCTATTTAAAATCATAGGAGTACTATAAGGAGCCATGGACTTTTTGGTACTTTGCATGCATTCTTTAAGCCCGGAAGTGTATTTTAGTCCTCATGAGCTCCCAAGGACCTAATTCATCTAAACTTTTTATGTATAAAAACAAGTTCTTCTTACAATATTTAGAAGGACAGGTTCCATGAATAATTATATCCCTTTGATCTTTGATTACCGTATTACAAAAATAGGTAACAAAACTTCTTAAAAAAAATTAATTTTGTCGCAATTCTATTGTTAACTACTACCTCCGGTCCTAATTATAAGACCCAGTTGACTTATTTGAGGAGATTAAGGAAGTAAGTTAAGTAAGTTATTTGTAATAAATAAGTGTTGTCATTCCTAAAATATCCTTGCTAATTAAGTATATTGGCTAGAACTATTATTATTAGAAGGATTATCTTAGAAAAAAATGCGTAAATATGAGAGACAAATGGATTGGGGTCTTATAATTAGGACCAAACAAAAGTCAACGGGGTCTTATAATAAGGACCGGAGGTAGTACATGGTTAAATTTAGCGATAACTAAATTTCTGTTCTTGAATCCATCAGAAAAAATATTCTTCTGTAAAAATTAGTAATGAAATTTTTTTGTCATTATTCTATTGCAAAATAGTTAGGGACGAAAATTAGCAATGGTATTTTTTCATTGCTAATTCCATTGTAAAACAATTAACAACAGAAATTAATGACTAAAATGTTTATTGTTAACTTCAAGGATAACCAATTCCAATTTTACAATGGAATTGTCAATGAAAAATATATGTCGCCTAGTTGGAATAGGTTATCACGGAAATCAGTGAGAGAATTTGACATTAGTGTCGGAAATATTAAAATTCCATGCATAGATAATTAGCATCAGAATTTTTGGTGAAAATTTCGTCACTAAACTGATTCGTGATGAATTTTTCATTGCTTAGTCTAGATATTCTATTGCAAAATTCCTTTGCTAATGTAGTCTAGATATTGTATTGCAGAATTCCTTTGCTAATGTGCTATATCTTTCTTGTGTTGACTCAATATCATTTCCACATTTAATATTTAAGGCTATATATTCCTTCAGTCTTTAATATAAGACTTATTTATCTAATTTGATTAAATTAAGAAAGTTAGGTAAGTTAGTTAATTATAATAAATATGACATTTTTTTTTCTAAAACAACGAAATCGTTTTTCTTAATATTCTCTCTTCCTCTCTTACTTGATTATGGTTGAAGAAGTATCAATAGGGGATAATATGCAAAAAATTAGTAAATATCCCTCTGGTCCTAAATATAAGACCCTTGTACTCACTAGTATAAGGGTCTTACATTTAGGACTGGAGGAGTATGAGAAATAGGTTTTACATTTCAAATAAAAATCAACTCAATAATTAAGTATTATATTAAGGAGTGGAGGAATATTTTCTTTTGTTAACTCCAATTCACGTGTTCGCCAATATGAATACTAGATTTTGATTAAAATTTTGTGGTATTTGAAACAAACTTTAATGTAGGTTGTCCTAGGTTCTTAACTTGTATCTTAATTCATTTCATCTAATTTATCGACTATGAAATTTTGTTTATAGTAATGCATAAGTGTTACAAAATGTAATGAAGGATATATCATAAAATTCATGTAATTCTATAAATTAAAATTAATGGTATTAAAACAGGTTTTACGCTCAAGGGTTAATACAAATGGATCAAATAACGATAACTTAATTCAATAAAAATAAACTACAAAAACCTAGTTTAAAATTGAGATAAATTTTAAGGACCGCATATCAGTTTTCCCGATAAAATATATACATTTTTCGTTTTTTTTAATGAAGAACATGCACTTATCTACAAAACATAACAAAACCAACTAAGTATGATGTTTATGGGTACTTTTATCGTGAAAAAGATTCTTAATTTTTATTTCTTAATTAATTAATTTGGGAAATAGAGCTAATATGGGGATCAAATGACGACTTTTTAATAAGAAAAAGAATACTTTTTAAACCAATCCATATCTTCAAATCCAACTGAGATCAGATGTGACAAAGTTTCAGCTCAAAAAAAGATGTGAAACATAAAGTAAACCCAACTACGTTGGTTTTTCTGGAACACTAAAGAAATTGCACAAGTCTCACCTGAGAGTAATCTTGAGTAAGTGATTTTATGATATTTATTTTTCTTCAATTCCTTCCTCTGTTCTCTTGTTAATTATTTTTTCTCCATGCAGTGGGTGTCATCTCATTTTTATTATCTCAACACTGCCTTGGCTCCTAAACGTTAAAACTAGTTGAAGATTTACTTTGGTTTAAAATTTAAAACCCCAATTTAGTTTGTTTTTTGTATTTATTAATTTTTTTCTCTAAGTAATCTTCATAATGGTTACACATGTTAAAAGATTTTGGATCTAATACACATGATTAACAAAAATATTTTAGAGAAAACAACACTCATTTATTATAAATAATTAACTTAACTAATTTTTTGAGTATTCATGAATTAGTTATTTGGCTCTTGTATTAAAGGCAGAATGTAACACCGGAGCATATGGGCTTAGGAAATGGAGCCCCATTGTAACATCCTGAGTTTTATCGGGTTTTAAGAATCTCTTTTGGTTTATTTGGATGATAGATTAGTGATTTAACATTGATCTTGGTGTTTGGGTTGGAATTGAGGTATGTTGGAGGAATAGGTGAACAGACCCCTCTCAGGGTTTGTTCTTCGTCGCGGCGAATCGGGAGTTCCAGGGGGAGTGTCATTTCGGGAAGGTTTCGCTGCGGCGAAGGTTTTCTGGGCGAGCGAGAGTTTCCTCTCGGGAAGCTTTCGCCGCGGCAAAGATTGGAGTTCGCCAAGGCAAAGTCAGGCTTTCAGGCGAGTAATCCCTCTCGGGATTAGTTCGCCGCGGTGAGGGGGGTCAAATCTATATAGTTGTGGGGAGAGGTCAGATGTGCGAAAATTAGAAAATCTGAAGGGAGAGAGAGAGGCTTTGCTAGGGTTTTGAATTTCTGGCTTGGAAGGGGCATTTCTAAGGATCCATTACCTCAAATAAGTGATTTTAACCTCTAATCTACTTTCTTTCTTGGAATTTCTGAGGATTTATGGTGAAATCCTAGAGTTCTCTAGGTTGTGATGGAATTGAGGTTTTTGACCGATTGCTTTGGGTTTAATTGATTGCTTTGGGTTAGTCTAAGTATTTAATCGGTGTAGTTTTCTTGGATTTAAAGAACTTTGAGTTTTTAAAGTTAGGGTTTATGAAAATGGGAGGTTTGTGATTGAGGATGATAATGTGGAGGTTGATTTTGAGTTTTGTGATTTGGGTTATGTTAAGAAGGGTTAAATTGGATGTTTAATAGATTTAAAAGGTTGTTAAGACTTCAATTGTTCAAATGGGATGTTTGGGTGTTGAATTCCTATAGTGGGTCCTTGAGGTTATGAATTTTAATTGATGCTTGGAAAGGAATTAAGGTTTTAATGGATTTTTATGACCTAGGGGTGTTGCCTTGATAGTTATACCCTTTTTAGTTGGGTATAGTTTTGGTTGGAGCTAGGAATTTTATGTCCCCAAGTGTTGTTTTGGCCACATTATTAGTTGAAAGCTAATACATGATGGTTGTGTGTTTGTGTGCTTGTGTAGACCCATTGTGAGCCTTGTTGGTGCACGAGGCCGTATCGTTGGTTTGTTATTCCTTGCTTAGGCGAGAGGTAACCACTTTTCAATCCTTTGTTCATGCTTTTGTGGTATTGTGAGTGGATTTATATTTTGTGCTTCGTGTAACAAATTGTGTTCAGATTGTATGTTGTATATTGAAAAGGAAAACCGTCTTGTGGGGTTTCGATTGATATGGAATGAATTTTTGAACTTGTGAAAGATAGGCCACTGAAAGAAGTTAATTGTGAAATGATCATTTACTCTTTGATTACAGTTTGAGCATGATGCATGAATTGGGAATTGGTGAGAGTTTTGATAGTTACTACCACGTGGTAAGGCCTCCATTAATGCATGATGGTTGGCTCCTTACGTCCCCCCAGAGTGAGGGATAGGCCTTTTGGCTCCTTACGTCCCCCCAGAGTGAGGGATAGGCCTTTTATGGCTCCTTACATCCCCCATAGTGAGGGATAGGCCGGGTTCGGCTCTTGAAAATCCCTCAAAGTGAGGGATATGGTTGATGGGATTGCATCATGGCACTTGCATGACTTGTTGTGGCTACCATTTATAATATTACTTGTGAACTGCCCCACTTGACACCTCACGAGCACCTATTTAGTTTGTACCTTGAATTGGAAAGGCTGGTTACTGGGACGTTTGTCTCATCCTGTGGTTTATAATGTTTTCAGGTGAAGGTTCTGGGCGTGTGTCATCGGGAAGAGATGCAGAGGCTTGAGCTTGGTTAGCTTTAGGCCTCTAGCCCTTGTATATGTATAGTTAGTTGTATATTGCCATATTTAGGGCCCTTTTTTTGAAATATTTTGATTGCCCGGCCTTATTATAAACTGGAGGGAATGTTATCTCCTTATTTTGGTTGGCCGGAGGCCATTTCTAGTATCTTATAAAACTTTGATTTATTTTGTTGGGAACCATTTGGATGGGCTGATGTTGATGTCTTTTATTACCTGGGCCGGAGGCTTGGAGGCCCAGTGGATGTTAATGAATGATTTTAGTTGCATACAACGGAGTTTGAGTTTGAACCGAGTTTAAATGTTGATTTCTAAAATTATGCAATTTCTTTCTACTATGGTAGTTTGTGTAACAGCTTTCCTTTTCTACCATAGTAGTGATCTTATGACGAGTTTATAATGTTTTGAGGTTAAGGGTTTTACACCCATCAGACATGCATAGGCCTGAAGCATTACGTAGAAGCATGAGGATGTGGAAGAAAACATGGAAGTTGCGTGCACTAGAGGGTGCAGAATAATATATGGATCACAGAAACGGTTAGACGTGTGTGGAATGATTTGGAAACCTGATTCTCTCTCTCCCCACTGCTCTGTACTCTCTTTCCCTCCTTCATGTCTCTCTCTCTATCCGTGTCTAAGCTTCTGTGTCATTGTGATTTCTGCATTTACGTACCTTCGTTTCCATGCATTTGCTCTGTAATCGCCGGATGAACACTAACTAATACATTCAGAGCTGAAATAGATTATTTGTGACTGTTGTTGAACGTAAACGTTACATTTGGTGCTCTCGTTGAGAGAGTGAGAACCTCTATGGCAGAGAATACACGGTTGAAGGAGCTGCAAGCTGATATGAGACGCACCCTTGAGTTTGAAGAGGATGCTTGAGCTCGTTTCAGTTAGATCGATAATCGTTTGGAAGAGGTGAACACTCGATTTGACGCATTAGAAGGCATGATGCGAGCCCTGATGAAAACTGTAGAAGGGTTGCGGATTCTTCCGTATCGAGCTCCAAAGAACCTTCGTTTGTGGGAGGGTCATTTACGCAGGTGGTCAATTGTATACCGAGTCCTTATAGATCAGTGAAGGTCGATTTTCCTCGGTTTGACGGATCCGACGCGTTAGACTAGCTCTTTAACGTTGAGCGTTTTTTCAAATATTATGATATACAAGATCCTCAATGGTTGGTGATAGCCTCGGTGCATCTTGACTGGGACGTCTTGCCCTGGTATCAAATGTTGGAAAAGGCAGGACGGGTTACTTGATGGCTGGATCTAGCTAAGGCAGTAGAGGTATATTACGGGCCTATGCAATTCGATTGCCCTTGAGCACAGCTTTTCAAGCTAACACAGCAGGGTCTGGGAGGGAAGATAGAGGAATATAATCAGAAATTCTTGTCCCTTGCAAACTGTACTGAGGATGTACCAGAACCGGCACTACTTGACTGCTATTTAGGGGGTCCTAAACTCGAGTTGAAGCGTGATGTATTGGTGCAACAACCCACCACCCTTCTAAGTGCGATGGCATTGTCCAGGTTATTTTCTGAGCCGGTAATCACAGGGACTTCTGTAGCTCGGTCAACTACTTTCCAGCATGTGGCGACCAAACCACTTACGAGCAACATGGGTAGCAGCGGTACCACATTGACTGCTTCCGGAGGGGGAAAAGCTAGTTTGCCCCTACTTTTGCCCACACCTAAGACGATGCAAGTCCGAAGAGAGAAAGGCCTTTGTTATACGTGTGACGCTAAATTCTCACCTACCCATAAGTGCCCGAACAAGCAACTCATGATGTTAACAAGGGAAGAGGAACAAGGGGATGATGAAGAAATAGTTACGAAAGAAACAGAGGCCACCTCTACGTTGCACCATTTATCAATCTATGCTCTAAGAGGCACACGAGGGCCCGCAACTATACGATTCAATGGGTTTATACAAGGGCTACCTATTAAAATTCTATTGGACGGGGGGAGTTTTGACAATTTTATCCATCCTCGCGTCGTTAACCACCTCAACTTGACTGTGGTACCAGCACCTGAGATTCGTGTTTTAGGCGGGTTTGGTAGGATAGTGCGAAGCATAGAAGAGGTGAGGGATCTCGAAGTGATGGTAAATGGTAATAAGATTAAGTTAACTTTGTATGTACTACCGGTGGTAGGCACTGATATCATAATAGGTGCATATTGGTTGGAGACCTTGGGACCCCACGTTGCAGACTATAGCACATCCACGATTAAATACCTGCTAGACGGTAAGTTTGTTGTTTTAAAAGGATTTAGAGGACCTGTCGTGACTCAGGCACAATTCTATCATTTGGTACGGATACAAAACATAGATGCCATTGTCGAATGCTTCATGCTGACCCCCTTACAAGATGACTCGAATGAAACGTCGAATTCCACACAGATATATGAGAAAGAGGACATGCCTAAGGAGTTAACACGACTGTTAGAGAGGTTTAAGAGTGTTTTCGACACTTTGCATGGCCTACCATCACTAAGGGGTCATGAACACCGGATTGAACTATTACCGGGCACGGGACCAGTAAAGGTGCGTCCATACCATTATCCGGTGAGCCAAAAGACTGAGATAGAAAATATGGTAGCAGATCTGCTTCAAGAAGGATTGATACGTCCGAGTACTGGCCCTTTCTCTGCACCCGTCATCTTGGTAAAGAAGAAAGATGGCTCTTGGCGGTTTTGTGTGGATTACTGAGCATTAAATGCAGTAACTGTGCGTGATGCATTTCCTATGCCGACCGTAGACGAGTTACTGGACAAATTATACGGCTCTGTTTTTTATTCCAAATTGGATCTTAGATCAGGGTATCATCAAATTTTAATAAGGGAGTCTGATCGAGAAAAGACGGTATTTTGGACTCATTTGGGGCTTTATGGCTAGTCATGCCATTCGGGCTGATCAATGCTCCGGCAACGTTTCAGGCACTGATGAACACGATATTTTGTCCATTTTTGCGACAGTTCGTTCTCATTTTTTTCAATGACATATTAGTCTACAGTTCTACTTGGGATGCACATCTTAAACACCTTGAGGCAGTGTTGCAAGTCCTGACACAACACCATTTATTTGCTGAATTTTCTAAATGTACTTTTGGGCAACGGAAGGTAGAATACTTGGGTCATGTAGTCTCAGAGAGGGGAGTGGAAATGGATCCGACTAAATTGCAGGTAGTACAGAATTGGCCTAAACCTGAAAATGTCACGCAACTGAAAGGTTTCCTTGGTCTTAGTGGATACTACCGATGCTTCATTAAAGCATATGCGCAGCTTGCTAGTCCATTAACAAGCCTCTTGTGTAAAGATTCTTTTGGGTGGTCGGAGGAAGCCCAACGTGCTTTTGATGAACTAAAAAATGCGTTAACACATGCCCCTGTCTTGGCCTTGTCTGATTTTTCGAAACCTTTCATCTTGGAGACGGACGCATCTGGCAATGGTATTGGTGCTGTTCTAAGTCAGCAGAACCATCCTATTGCTTTCTTCTCTAAGAGACTGCCCCCCAGACTACGGGCCACGTCTACATACATGCGAGAGCTCCAAGCTATCACTGAGGCAGTCTCTAAGTTTCGCCATTACCTATTCGGGCACCCATTTATTATTCGAACGGATCATGCAAGCTTGAAACACCTCATGGAGCAAACTATTCAGACACCCGAGCAAGAGGCGTGCTTGCCTAAGCTTTTGGGGTATCGCTTTTCCATTGAGTATAAACCGGGCAAGCATAATCAGGCCACCAATGCTCTGTCTCGTGTCACGATGGCCTTGATGACTATGACTAACATGTTCATGGACCGAGTTTATTCAGTCATATAAGGGTCCCCTGAGATTCATCACCTCAAGGATCAGCTGACGCAGGGATATCCTATTGATCCTCACTATAATATGCGCCACGGTGAAGTGTATTGGGGTGATCGATTAGTGATTCCACGCAACTGCCCAAATTTAATTTCTGCCATACTTCATGAATATCATTCTTCAGTGATTGGTGGACACGCAGGTTTTACTCGGACTTTCTATCGCATTCACCAACTATTTTACTGGACCACCATGCGACAGGACATTCGTTCCTTTGTTAAAGCTTGTACCGTATGTCAACGAGCTAAGCTTTCCCAGTTACATCCTATCGGTCTTTTGAACCCACTCCTGATTCCTACGCATATTTGGGAGGATATTGCTGTGGATTTTATTGTTGGGTTACTAGTGGTGCGTGGCAACTCTGCTATTCTGGTGGTCATTGACCGTTTGTCTAAATATGGTCACTTCATTGCTCTCCCTGGTAATTTTACGAGTGCTCTAGTAGCTGAATTGTTTTTGTCTCATGTGGTAAAGCTACACAGTATTCCAAAGTCCATTGTGATTGACCGTGACAGGGTATTCACTAGTGCTTTTTGGCGCCATTTGATATGGCTTCAAGGTGCCCAGTTGAATTTTACGTCGGCCTACCACCCTCAATCGGATGGCCAGTCTGAGGCACTTAACAAGTGTTTGGAGTTATATCTCCGTTGCTTCGTTCATGATTTTCCTCAACAGTGGTTAAGATTCTTGCCTTGGGCAGAGTTATGGTATAATACATCTTTCCATCACTCCACGGGCTTGACTCCGTTTAAGGTTGTGTATGGCAGAGACCCACCTCCTCTGCTTTGACACTCGTCTGTAGCGGACACTCCACCTGATATTCACCAGCAACTATTGCAGCGCGATGAAGTTTTGGGATTTATCAAGTTGCATATTCAGAAGGCTCAAGCCAAAATGAAAAAATTCACTAATAAAAGGCGCTGAGAGGTAGAATTTCAAATTAACGATTGGGTTCTGGTGAAACTTCAGCCGTACCGCCAACACTCAGTGCAGTTACGTCGCTATCACAAACTGGCAATGGTCTACTTTGGACCTTTCCAAGTGCTGGAGTGGATCGGTCAGGTTGCATACCGTCTCGCCTTGCCAGCTCACGCAAAGATACACCCTGTTTTTCATGTTTCACTCCTCAAGAAATTTGTGGGTGCTGATACACCCCAACCATATTTGCCATTGCCATTAACCACCCTGCCGAAGGGCCTTATCTGTCAACCACTCAAGGTGTTAGATGCCCGCACCATCACTCGAGACTCTATTCTGGTTTCCCAAGTTTTGATTCGCTGGGATAGCACTCTAGACTCCACGTGGGAAGACCGCTCTAAAATGGCTGCACTGTATCTTGATCTGGCCCTTGAGGACAAGGTCCATTCTAATGGGGAGGGTATTGTAACACCGGAGCATATGGGCTTAGGAAATGGAGGCCCATTGGACATGCATAGGCCTGAAGCATTACATAGAAGCATGAGGATGCGGAAGAAAACGTGGAAGTTGCGTGCATTGGAGGGTGCAGAATAATATATGGATGTCAAAAACGGTTAGACGTGTGTGGAATGATTTGGAAACCTGATTCTCTCTCTCCCCACTGCTCTGTACTCTCTCTCCCTCCTTCATGTCTCTCTCTCTCTATCCGTGTCTAAGCTTATGTGTCATTGTGATTTCTGCATTTACGTACCTTCGTTTCCATGCATTTGCTCTGTAATCGCCAGATGAACACTTAATAATACATTCAGAGCTGAAACAGATTATTTGTGACTGTTGTTGAACGTAAACGTTACACAGAAGTACATTTCTTATTTGTCGTGCTTGTTAAAGATTTCGCCATTTCTTATTTGTGCTGATTTGGGACGCCACACATTGATCTCACCATGCTCTGTTACTCAGTTACGTAAGCCATTTGTTTGTTTGTTTATTTTATTTCATTTAATTATGTATGTATAGTAAAAATTATCACTTATTTATTGTAATTGTGCAGTATTGCTTTTTCAATAATTATTTGATCCTTCAGTCATCTATCCTTGCTTATATGTTGTAACTTACGATGTTATATGTGTCTTGTTCCCTTACCTTAAAGCAGAGAAGATCAATTGAATTACAGAACAAGTCCCTCAAACTCCTAAAACAGAACGCAATTTTAGTACAATGATTCTCTGTATGACTTCTAAAATTTATGATATTTGCCTTAGTCCGAGAACTGGTGCCAAAAAATAAATTAAATATTCCATGCCTCAAATATATTGTGTGTGTGTGTAACTTCACAAATTTGCTCGTCATATATATTAGAATCGTATGCCTCTAGGCCAGAGTCCTCTGTTTTTCAAAGCAGAGGAGGATGACACTGCTCATATATACTTATGGAATTTTATAAATTATAATAGGGTTAAGGTGCAATTTTAACAATAAAGTTTTCCCGAAATAGCACTGGGCACTATAAAGTTTATTTAGGTGCAAAAATATACATGAAGTTGTTAAAAGGGAGCATCTGGCACCATGCCGTTAATGTCCGTCAGTTTGCCGTTAGAGGGGCCCACAAAGTCAGTTTTAAGATGCATTTTTAACAACAAAGTTTGCATCAAGGGGCATTACGCACCATGAAATTTATTTGGGTGTAAAAATATACATGAACTTTGTAAAAGGAAAAAAATAACAAAATTCTTCAACCTCCATAAACATCCATTAATTTTATTCTTTTTGGTCTCACCAAATGCTATATTTTCTCTCTGTAAAATTTTACTTCCAAGCCGATCCATCTTTCTCTCATCATAGTCAACACGCACACTCTCTTTGTCATGTTGTTTTCTGAGCTTCCAAGCCTTTTATATGTATTTAAGCAAAACACATCTTTCCCTTATAGGATATGAGGTTCATTCCTTGCACCCGAGTACTACCTCCAGTCCTTAATATACGATCCAATGGACTAATTTAAGGATATTAAAATAAATAAATAAATTACCTTAAAATATTATATTATTTATTTATTTGATGCAATAGCATATAGTACATGATCTCTCTAAAATATTTATATGCATCATTAAATTATATATTAGTTTACAAGCCAAGAAAATTAATTTGGAGAAAAAACAATAAATATAATATTTTAAAGTAATTTATTTATTTATTTTAATCTCCTCAAATTAGTCCATTGGATCGTATATTAAGGACTGGAGGTAGTACTCGGGTGCAAGGAATGAACCTCATATCCTAAAAGGGAAAGATGTGTTTTGCTTAAATACATATAAAACGCTTGGAGGCTCAGAAAACAACATGACAGAGAGTGTGCGTGTTGACTATGATGAGAGAAAGATGGATCGGCTTGGAAGTAAAATTTTACAGAGAGAAAATATAGCATTTGGTGAGACCAAAAAGAATAAAATTAATGGATGTTTATGGAGGTTGAAGAATTTTGTTATTTTTTTCCTTTTACAAAGTTCATGTATATTTTTACACCCAAATAAATTTCATGGTGCCTAATGCCCCTTGATGCAAACTTTGTTGTTAAAAATGCACCTTAAAACTGACTTTGTGGACTCCTCTAACGGCAAACTGACGGACATTAACAGCATGGTGCCAGATGCTCCCTTTTGACAACTTCATGTGTATTTTTGCACCCAAATAAGCTTTATAGTACCCAGTGCTCTTTCGGAAAAACTTTATTGTTAAAATTGCACCTTAACCCATTATAATAATAGTAGGGAAAATTTCACTGAAGGACCGCTGAAGGCAATTAATTTCCAATAGCCCCCAAAACAATCTGACAAGCCACTGCAGGACCATGGGGGTGAATTGATATTAATTTCAAAACTAAAAAGACAGTGTTGCCCCTCAAACTATTACTCTGAAATTTGAAGTCTTTTCTCTCTCTCTCTCTCAACTCCCGATATCTGAAGCCCCTCTCGCTCACTCTCTAAAAATTCCAGTTCATGCAGTGAAGGAGATCGTTCACCTCACTGTCGCTACTGTTGTGCTGAGGAAAGATTTTGCCATCGTCATTGCTCTGCTGCGGAGAGCCTTCGTTGTCGCCCTTGCTCTAGCAACGAGAGCCTCCATCACCGCTCCTGCAAGTGTTGGACGAGAGCCTTTTGTGTAGATATGAAGCTGGTTAAACTAGAAAAGCTTGCAGGAACGCGAACTCTACATGAATTTATTGCTGAATACAGTTTGTTTTTATTTTAATAAATAGCTATTTTTGTGTACATATGAACCTCAATATGTATTTTTGGAATGGTTCACGAAGTGGCTATGACAATCCGTGAGTTGAAATCTATTTTGTATGGCTATGAATAGATGGAGAATTTCATGATGGTACTTAGAGGTAAACTGCCCTAAGTACTGAACTGAAACTAGCTAGCAACTATATAAATGTGTGAACAAATTAATCGACTTGCAAATGGACGTATTTTTATTGTTAATGCGTGTATTCTTATTGCAAAGTTCCTAATTCCACTTGTAAACAGTCACTTCCAGATTTGTGAATTGACGTGTTCAACTTTTTAAATGAAATAAATCTACTTGCAAAAGGACGTATTTTTATTGTTAACGAGTGTATCCGTGTTGCAAATTTCCTAATTTCACTTGTGAACCCTCACTCCTAGGCTTGTGATAAACTTTTTCAATTGAACCAGCTCACTTGCAAATGGATGTGTTATTCTTATTAATATACACATCCTATTTTTAAATTTTCTAATATCAGTTACAAATGATCCCTCCCAGACTTGTGAATAATCATGTTCAACTTCTTAAATTCAACTAGCTCACTTCTAAATAGACAAATTCTTATTGTTAATATACTTATCCTTCTTGCAAATTGTTTGACTCTAGTTGCAAATAGTCCCTCCCAAACATGAATTATCATGTCCAACTTCTAGAATTCAACTAGATCACTTGCAAATAGACGGGTTATTGTTGTTAATATGCATATTCATATTGCAAATTACCTAATTCCACTTGTGATTAGTGCTCCTCAGACTTGTGAATAATCATGTATGACTTTTTTAGTTATATTAGTCCATTTGTAAATGGACAAGTTTCTCTTGTGAATCAATGTATCTTTATTGCAAATTTCCTAATTCTAATTGCCAATATGACAACCAAATACCTATGACATCAAAGTGTTAATCAACATATTCTTATTGTAAATTTTCTAATTCGAGTTGTCAATAGTACATCACATACTTGTAAGCTAGTGGGGAAAGACAACAAATTGTAATTAATTGACATGTAACCTACTCATAGTATATTCCCTAAAACAAAAATCGTGCAAATTCTCCATACACAAATTTTAACACATTACGTCATTGTTTTGTTTTTTATTGTCTTTATCCATTGAAGTAGTTTGCAATAGCAACTGATTGTGTATTTCTTTTGGAGTAATGAGTCACCACAACTCAGACTTTAGTGAAGTGTATTATTCTTGTGACACAACAATAAGTACTGTCAATAGATTAACACAAGCGCATCAATGCAAACTCAAAATAATGAATGAACTCATGAGTAATAGAAAATGACTATCACACAAAGGATATTGTGACTAGTGCTTCCTAGGCAATTTGCAAGAAGGATAAGTATATTAACAATAAGAATTTGTCTATTTAGAAGTGAGCTAGTTGAATTAAGAAGTTGAACATGATTATTCACAAGTCTGGGAGGGATCATTTGTAACTGATATTAGAAAATTTACAAATAGGATTGTATATTAATAAGAATAACACATCCATTTGCAAGTGAGCTGGTTCAATTGAAAAAGTTTATCACAAGCCTAGGAGTGAGGGTTCACAAGTGAAATTAGGAAATTTGCAACACGGATACACTCGTTAACAATAGAAATACGTCCTTTTGCAAGTAGATTTATTTCATTTAAAAAGTTGAACACGTCAATTCACAAATCTGGAAGTGACTGTTTACAAGTGGAATTAGGAACTTTGCAATAAGAATACACGCATTAACAATAAAAATACGTCCATTTGCAAGTCGATTAATTTGTTCACACATTTATATAGTTGCTAGCTAGTTTCAGTTCAGTACTTAGGGCAGTTTACCTCTAAGTACCATCATGAAATTCTCCATCTATTCATAGCCATACAAAATAGATTTCAACTCACGGATTGTCATAGCCACTTCGTGAACCATTCCAAAAATACATATTGAGGTTCATATGTACACAAAAATAGCTGTTTATTAAAATAAAAACAAACTGTATTCAGCAATAAATTCATGTAGAGTTCGCGTTCCTGCAAGCTTTTCTAGTTTAACCAGCTTCATATCTACACAAAAGGCTCTCGTCCAACACTTGCAGGAGCGGTGATGGAGGCTCTCGTTGCTAGAGCAAGGGCGACAACGAAGGCTCTCCGCAGCAGAGCAATGACGATGGCAAAATCTTTCCTCAGCACAACAGTAGCGACAGTGAGGTGAACGATCTCCTTCACTGCATGAACTGGAATTTTTAGAGAGTGAGTGAGAGGGGCTTCAGATATCGGGAGTTGAGAGAGAGAGAGAGAGAGAAGACTTCAAATTTCAGAGTAATAGTTTGAGGGGCAACACTGTCTTTTTAGTTTTGAAATTAATATCAATTCACCCCCATGGTCCTGCAGTGGCTTGTCAGATTGTTTTGGGGGCTATTGGAAATTAATTGCCTTCAGCGGTCCTTCAGTGAAATTTTCCCATAATACTATCCATTTAAAGTAAATATATAAATAAAAAAAGTACAATTTAAAAGATACGCTTTTTGACCCAAAAAAAAGATAAGTGTTTACCAGTGCTTTTTTTTACAGTAAAATTGTAAGAGAATTATTTTAATATGATGATGCGTTAGTTCATTTTGTTTTTCTTCTCAATTTTCCTTTCATGCATCACATAAGGCATTACATTCATATTAATATTTTGCACACAACCAGGCATTTCAATTAGTTCACGTGGCAAAAATACAGAACAATATGAGTTATTATCAAGGATTTAAATATATGCTCCCAAGCACTAGCATTGGACATGCAAGAGAGGAATTTTAAATAGACAAAAAGCAGAGTCAACTTTAAATCCCCCGCAAAAACAGTCCTCTTTTTTTTCTTTTTTACATTTTGGTAACTAAGATGAGGAATATCTTCTATTTATAATAAAAACTAATTCCCCCCAATCCTATTTATATGCACTTATTAATAAATTTATGTAATTTAAATAAATTAGTTAAAATTGGATTTTTTTGGCCAAAAAATTAAAATAGTCTTTAAGAAAAGTCATCAGTTGGAAGAATTTGTTTAATCAATTAGAAAATCTTATAGTTAGTTGGGGATATTAAGGAAAAAAAATTAATGCTCCAAACAAAACATGTTATATTACAAGGAAAATTGCTTATCAAGTATGGAAAGAGAAATTTTATAGGTAAAAACAAGGAAAAATTGCAAAAAAAAACCTTGGAATTGCAAAAACACAGATAGGAACCCTTGACAACTTCACTTTAGGTTTTGACAAGAATAATATGTCCTGAAGTTGTTAAAACCCAAAGTGAAATTGTCAATGGTCCCTATCTGTGTTTTTACAATTCCAAGATCTTTTTTTATAATTTTCCCTAAAAACAACGTTAAACCTGTAACCTTCCATTTTTAAACCCGTTGCCTCTATCCATCTTTCTGTGTTGTACATGTTGTGAATGTAAATATTTTTAAAAATGGAAGACAATCAACGTCGGCAGGAAATTTGTGGAATTACATATATACCCCCAATTATGCTCCTTTATTTTTGGCGTGAAGGTCACCATATTGCCTTTTTGTGTAATTGATGAATTTGCCTCACTCACTTATACGATGTCGTTTTCAATGTCCATTTAAGAAATGGGGAAAAACATAGGTTTAGCATTTTTGAGATAACAACCACATGAGAACGAATTCAATGATTCGTGTAACATTTCGTATTATAAGACACAGAGAAAACAATTATGTACTGGAGAATGGCTCCCACGAATGCAAGCTTCTCTCGTACACATAATCATATTTAGGAAAATAGTAAAATAATGCCATTAGAAAAAAAATGTTTTCTGCAAACTTTTAATTAAAATAAATCCTCTCTTCACAATAGCTTTAAAAAGGAGAATATATATGTGTGTGTGTATGTATTGATCAATTACTTCAAAAGGCAAATGCAAAACTGAGACAACAGAGAACAACTATGTGGTAGAGAGTGACAATGGCCTTTTGTGTGTGTGGGTGGGAGTGAGCATGGAATATGTATTATATGAGTGAGATATCTCTACGTCACTTGTGAATCTTGCTTTTTTTTAATTATTCTACAAAAATAGAATTTGTACACATTAATAGCTTTTTTTAACATCATTTTTCTTGAAGGAAATTTCTTTCTAAGTTTTTTTTTTTGGGTGCTTCAACCAACATCCCAGTCAATGTAAAGGGAATCATAAAGTAATCAAATTAGCGATCATATACCAGTTGATATATCTTTTGAATCAGAAGATCACTTAATCATTTTTGACATCTCAAGAATAACATCCTGATAGCAAAGTCTTGCTCTTATTCTTTGTAAAATTTTTGTGATGTTTGATGATCACAAACTATAAAATCATTGAGACATCTTATACACTTAACATAGAAGAAATATCAGCATCCAATTTTAATGGACTTGAGAGACATCCTAATATGTAGTATTTCGAGAGCAGGGAAAATTGTCTAGTCGTCATCACATAAAGTGTCCTCATGATAGCTTCAACTTTGGAAAACTGTTTAGTGTCATTCAAGTGAAATCCAACCAGAGGGCCTTCAAAGCAGGAAGATTAAAGCACGCCACATTATGTTGATTCTCCTTTGATGACAGATCCTCATGATGGTATTTCCCCACAATCTATCTTAGCTCATTAGCATCTTTGATAGCCCCAGACCTTAAATTTTTAACTTCTATAGATATTGTGGATGGAAATAAAATTTCAAAGTTCTTGCACTCCTTGATTTCTAGTTTCTGTAACTTTGAGAAAATGTAGCGGTAGTATTCATCCATTTCAATTGCAAACCATTTTTCTTCTTGAAATAATTAACAATGTATAACTGAACGAAAATAGTGAGACAATTGTAGCATACCAGTGGCTTTATATGGTCAGGCGATCTATGTTCAGAAACAAAAACACTATTCTTAACAAACAAACACCAACATCAAATTCTTTTCTGTCTACTCCAACATTAGGAGTCCACTTTTAAATAAAGAGTTTATGCATGAACGGGGAGCAATCTTGTTGGGAAAAAACTCAAACTTCAACTGCACCTAATTTTTATGTGTTACATAGTCTATAGAAATACGAAGTCTTTCATATAAATAAAAAATACAACATCCAAGCACACAAATAGTTGCTAAACTCCAAAAGGCCTATGTTTAGCAGCAATTATCTCCCAGCATTGTCGCCTTCGTACTATAATATCTTGACGGGTCTTCAAAAGATGACCATGCTGGGCCATAACATTGGCACGCTCTTGTTGAGCCTCTTTTACCACTCGCGCAGCTTCTACCTCTTCATCACCAATGGCTTCAAGATTTGCCTCATTGTTCTTAAGATCATTGTCTAAACCCTTTAGAACATTTTGGATGCTATCGACTTCAGATTTCTCTCTGTCAAAAACTTTACTCTTTATAGACTCAATCTAATCAATTTTTTTTTTGGTCCAAAAGACTCAATCTAATCCTTATCAAAACCCAAAGTATAAGCATCCTTCAAATGTTCAACCAGTATCTTGTCTGCCTTGGTGACTGTGAAGGGAGTCTTGGTAGTTAAAATGTTCGAGATATCAAGCAATACTCTATAGGACATGTGTGACACTCGAGCACTTTGATCTTTTGTAGAGAGTTCAAGTTGTGGGCAAGTTTCGAGTGCCTTTGCAAATATTTAATGCTCAGAACCTCCAACTTTATCAAATCAACTGTTTTTGTACTCCAGGAACCGTTGAAGCCTGATTATTGGCTTCTAGAAAAGAAGGCATCATCTTTATAGGGATAAAAAATGGTGACAGTGACAACTGTGTATCCTCAACAATATCTGATTTTGTCCCAACGTGAACGGAGGTCTCAAGCTCCTCTTTCTGGAAAGATCTTTTTACTTTTATGTCACTTCGATGATGTGGCAAAGTTATCAAGCCACCTGTGAAGCCAAAAATAAGTAATTGATGATATATTACATACAAGACAAAGACAAGATGCTACACCTTTTGATTTTAGAGTTAGTTGAGGAAGTTATTTTTAAGGAAATTATTTTTATTTTGAATGTAAGACCCTAATCTTTTATGTGTCAAACATTTGTTAACTATCTTGACGGATTAAAAGTAAGGATATTTTAGAAAACTTAGAAACTTTTTTTTTTTTACAAATAATTAACTAAATTAGTAGGAAGTTATTTTTGAGGAAATTATTTTTATTTTGAATGTAAGACCCTAATCTTTTATGTGTCAAACATTTGTTAACTATCTTGACCGATTAAAAGTAAGGATATTTTAGAAAACTTAGAAACTTTTTTGCTTTTTTACAAATAATTAACTAAATTAGTTGTTTTTAATATATGTGAATTAGTTATTAATGTCCTACATTTAAAACTGGAGAGAGTAATATTTTGCCTTCTCTTTTTTCTTTCTCTTCCTTGTGAGCTTGTACATCATGTCCTATAGTTTCTTCTTGTAATTGTGTTTCCATCATGATTGTTTCTTTTTTCTCTTTATGCCCCAGCTCATCCTGTGTGAAAGATAAATAAAAGCGAAAAGTTTGAACCATATTTAGCATGGATAAAGAATAATAATGTATAGGTAAAGAATCACAGTCTCACTTTTAAAGATGCCCTTTTTGTGAATTAGTTCTATTTAGAACATAGGATTCTCTTCTTTGTCATTCTACAAAAAAAGAGGAGGTAATATAATTTTTGGTCCTTCAAATTTGCTCTTATTTTGGTTTTGATTCCTCAAGTCTCAAACTATAAATTTTGATTCTTCAAGTTTCATTTCATTTAAAATATTTGTTCCTATAATCCAATAAAAACTTGGACCATTTTACTCCTTGAAGGACCAAAACCTATAGTTCCAAATTTGAAGGACCAAAATTAAAATTAGGACAAACTTAAAGAACTAAAGATTATATTAACAAAAAAGAAAAGAATTAGTTTGCATTTTGTAGTAGCTTTATCTACTTCCATTTTTAGGAAGACATGCTGTTCTAAACTGATTTTTTATGTTTATTTTGACCAAGAGCTCAAATAAGTATAAAGGGAAAAGGTGGAAAAATTCCAGCTAAAAAATTTAATTACTGATAGGTCCTACTTACGTATCATTATGTTGTGGTATTTACATGTCATCCGGTGATATGTTGTCACAAACCTATTAATAATTTAAAAAAGAAATATATCTCTTTACCTATTATTTATGTTATATATGAAAATGTATATGTTTAACTTTATAGTAATTTTCTTGATCAATAACTCAAATAGACATAAAATAAACAATTAAGGTATTTTCCTATGACATTTGAATTAGATGATAAATTTGCCGTCTTTGGCTTCTCAAAAATAATACCTCTTCGACAATTTCATTTGCATCCTTAGTAACCTAACCCACACCACATGATAAAAGGGCTTAGTTATGAATGAAAATGTGCATGCATGTCTCTCTATGTCAGCAGTTTTACTTGGTTTTAATTTCAAATATGACATCAAGTTGCAAGTTTTGTGCCAACATTTATGGTTAAAGAAATCATGTTTTGCTTTTATTGTCTTATTTTAATAACATTTCGTTCTCACGTTCTTATCGTCTCCAAAATGCCCAACCCTCATGCGTCATACCCTTACCATCCACTTCCCCTCCTCTACCCAAAACTATGCTGTTTTGGGTGTTAAAATTCAAAACTCTCCACTTTTCTTTTTTTGGTTTTTTGACAAATCAACGTCTTTTACTTTAAAGCATTTTTTAGTAATATCTATTGTCTTAAAATAATTTTTAATGCACCTGATATTTAAAAATATTTTTTAATAGTACTCAGTATTTAGTATGCTGCATTTTAAACTATTTTTTCAGTAGCACCTAGTATCTTAAACTAATTTTCAGTACATCTAGTACTCTATATTATCTTCTTGTAATAACACCCACTATCTTAAAATTAGTTTAAAACACCGTGCTACTGAAAAAATACTGCATGTCCAACTTGCTAGATACTGGGTGCTACTATAAAGATATTTTAATGTGTTAAATATACTAACAATTATTTTAGGCTTCAGAGTAATAGATATTGGTTTAACAAAAAAGTGTGCTCAACCTTTATTTTTAGAATACTGGATGTTACTGAAAAAATAGTTTAGAATATAGTTGGCTAAATACTGACCACTACTGAAAAATATTTTTTAGTATTAAATGTATTAAAAATTATTTTAGGATACTGAATTGATTTGGAAAAAAAAAAAAAAGTGGAGAGCCTTGAATTTTAACACCCAAAGAGGAGGAGAAATGGATGGTAAGGGTAGAGGAGGAAAGCTGCTCCCGTGATTGAGTTGCTGAACCTTGAGAGTTTCATTTTGTTTTGTTTACCGATGGGGTGGCTCATTTTTTGTGGGGGAAAAATATTCTTCAATGTATGCTAAGTTACTGCCAAGGATAAATGTTTAACTTTTTTCAATAGCAGGAATCGACATCATTTTTGACGTTATTTTGTAATCTTTTGGCTCAAGTGAAGACAGACATATAAGTTATTTTGATTGCCAACATTTTCATTTATGAGTAACAAGTAGAAAGATCATAATCCATTAAAAAGATGATTACTTTAAACATGGCCACATTTATTGTATTTCATAATCCTTATTTTGGTATTGTGTTAGATCAAAAATTGAACGAGCAAATTTGTGAAGTTATATATGGATAATATTTGAGTCATGAATGATTTAATTGATTTTTCCCCAATTGTCGGACAAAGGCGATTATTATTACGATCATCATGATCCAAACACAGAAAGCTCTGTTTTACTTGCTTTAAAACAGAGCATGGTGGGATCAATGTGTAATGTTGAAAACCGATTTGGAGGTTACTTCAAAACCCATTCTTCACAAAGTATATCTGAGATTTGGTGCAACATGTGGGACTCTAGCTAGGCCAAAAGAATATAAAGCGGATAAAAATATTAGAAGGAAGGCATTATAATCTTCATGAATTGAAGTTTTTCTACGTAGGTTCGAATCCTGCCTCTCCCACTTGCTTGTTGTAGACTTCAGAGAAGAGAAAGGAGGCATTCGTCAGCGTAGGAAGGCCCACCGAGCGAAGCTCTTTCTTTTTTTTAGTTTTGGCCGTGCCGTGAAGTGAAATTGTATCGTATGTTAGTTAGATGGGATGGCAGTGTTCTTGATTGAAATTAAAAAGGCATCAAAATTTGGACCGTTCATGAGATCTGTCTTCCAAAACTAGGAATAATGAATCTTGGGAATTCAAATAGAGAAAGGTGTTATTTGCATGAGGCGCAGAATAAATTTTAACAAGCATGAAATAGAATCTGAATAATTTGGCTGTGCCATTGGGAGGTCTTTATAGAGTGTCTCGTAATAATTTTAGTGTCCAAAGCCCAAAAAGGAAATGGGACCAGTGCATACCCCAATTTAAAGAGTCTTGGACATGGTGCACCAAGTTCAGAAAGAAGAGCATCAGATTTGTTGGATTGGGATTCATTAGAATGGACGAAGGAATGAGTAAAATAATATATCTTGCCTCTCCTTAAACTACTCAGTTTAGAAGCACCCTCACATTCATTTTCGCTCTTACAAGTTGCAACAGCAAAAACAGAGAATGAGAGACAGAGAGAACTGAGGGGATGTGAAGAAGAGATCGAAGATGAAGCAAAGCTCTTCCCTCACATACAACAAAACATGTCGACCAACGTAAGGACCTTAAATCTCATTCCATTAATGCTTTCACCCGTGGCTGTGTTCTACAAGTAGATGAGAGGTTTAAATATAGTTTTCAGATTTTTGAAATCTGGAGTTTCTATTTTAGAGGACTATTATTGTGTGTGGGTATATTGTTGGCATTCTAAATATGATCTTCAAACTCTTTTTCCCATAAAAAGGACAGAATTTCCTGACCATCGCCACGAAATTAAAACAATCAAGCACATGGGGGCCGATCGAGAAGTAAAATGATGCCATTAGCAATCAAAATCATACCTTGGTGAGGGATTGTTGTGTTGCTTCTCCCATGTTTGAAGATTGATGTGAAGAAAGCTTATCCTCTGCTTTTTCTTCAACACGAGAATCTGTTGTTTTAGGACTTGCTTGAAGTTGGATACTTGAAATTTCTGAATATAGAATTTTAAAATGTTATAATAAAATTCATATAATAATTTTCATTTTTAAAGAACAAATTAATTCTCTTAATACATACCATGAAAAAAAAAAATTAGAACAATCACCCACTTTTGTGTTATCACGTCCTTTCAAAATTTGAAAATCAATCCCATAGCAGACACTATTGAGGTTAGGAAGATTCCATAATATTAGTTGATTTAGTTGTGGGAGCACATCCTCCATGATCATCTCTTTCATCTCACCTCGTCTTACTAGTACATGCTCAAGTTCATAGCCTCCTAGTATCTTCAAATATCTTAGCTTTGGAAGGATATCAGAAATAGCGATAGCAAACAGGTACCTCAATTTGTCACAATCACTTACAGAGACGACAACTAAGTTGGGAAAGCTTGATTTATGTTGTGAATGATCATCATGATTTGTTTCATAATCTTCTTCAACAATGTGAACTAATTCTTCACAGCCTGATATATATAGTTCTTTCACCATTGGTAGGCTTCGCACCATAGATGTGGAGAAGATAACTTTGAGCTTGCATCCATCAATGAGTAGCGATTGAAGACAATGGAAGCATATGATATGTTTAGGCCCCACACATATATTCACCAACTTACTTAGATCTCACAACGCCAATATTTGTAAGCTTGATGTCAGTGGTTCAAGACCATTCCTTTTTTTCTTTATGTGCACATAGGTCAAATCAACAATTTCTTTTATCTTGGAGTCCTAAACTTCAAGAGTTTTCAAAGTTTGTCCGTGTATCTTGTAACACCCCGAATTTTCTGACTCAGAATGAGCAGAAAAGAGAAAATTCATTAAAATTATTTAATTACTCAATCACAATTGGAAAAAATTATGAAATATTGATTTTCAAGGTTTAGAAATATTTTGGAAAAGTTCATTCCCCAAAAAGTGGTTTAAATGATTTTAAAGCTATTTTCATAGTAAAATGGGTTATTTTCTTAGAAAATTCTAAGAAAAATATTTAGAGGTTTCTAATTAACTAGAAAATTTTAGGAAAATTATTTTATGAGGTAAAGAAGTTATTTGAGACATAAAATCCTTAAAATGGGTTAAGGATTAATTTCTAGAATTAAGGACTGTTTTCTTGAAAAATTCAGGAAAAATAGTTGAGAGATGATTTTTGGCCCGAAATTTTTATGAAAATTACTTTAAGGGTCACAAAAGCTATTGGATGAGGAAAATCCATATAAAATACTATGGATTAATTTTTGGATTCACAAATTCAGGAAATTATGTGGAGGGGGAATAAGAAATAAGGAATAATTACAGGCAAAATGGTCCGTTGCCTCATGTGCACAGCCCGCACGTGTTGCTGCATCCTTATAACCGTCAGAATTCATTTACCTTCCCCATTTCATTACTGCCTGAATCTTAAAACAGAGAGAGACCGGAGAAAAACTAGAGCTCGACGAAGAAGTGTCGAAGGTGGTGATCGGATGTATTTGGGTCACATGCAAACCGATTAACCTTACAAGGTAAGCCTCCTGATCATTCTCCTACCCTTTTCTTTTCGGTTTTGTGCGTGGTTTGGCTGCAGTGGAGGAGAGAGAGAGTTGGGGTGGCGAGAGAAAGTGAAGGAAAGGAGAGAAAGATCAGTGAATTCATGTTATATGGCAAGACTGAAGTAAATGATGCTGGTTTTTAAGCTTGCATGTCACTATTATCTCTGTTTCATGAATTTCCAAACAGAGCATGTGATTTCTGGGTTCATAGGCATCGGGTTTGAGGTATTAGGAGAGAGGAAACGTGTATTATATGAATATGAAGTTGCATGTTGATAATAGTGGTTGCATGTGGATTTCTTGCTCTGTTTTTGTGAGCCGAAACAGAGCTTTAACTTTCTGGTTATGGGGTTATATGTTGTGTCTTTCAGAACTGAAGGAGTGTAGGTATATACATATATGTGTGTGTGTATATATATATCAGTTTGAATAAGGCTTACTCCTCTATCCTAAGTCAACCGTATTGTTGGAAAAAAATTTTAGTAGGAATTGTGGATTGAGATTTTGTGTGCAGGGGAGATTGAAGTAATATATATATATTTATATATGTGTGTTTCGGGTTCTAAATGAATTGAAGGAAGATGATGATTCTGCTGCTGAATGGAGTTGAGTTTGGATATATATATTAGTGAATGTGTGTGTGTGTGTGTGTATGGGGGAAAGCCGTGGGAAGTATGAGCGGAAAACATTGAAATTGAAATGGTTAATTGGGAGGAAGTTTAGGCATGATATATATATATATATATATATATATATATATAAGAGTCTATGTGTATAAGTGTCCGATTGGTTCAGTGATTTAAGAAGAAAGAGTTGCTGCAGTAACTATTAATTAATATGGGAGGAAGATGAAGACATACACGGATATAGATAAGGTTACACTTGGAGATTGGAGTTCGAATGTTCTCTGGTATTTTTGTTGTGTTTGGCCGAAAGGGAGTTTATATTTGCGTGTTATGGGGGCTGAGAAATCCAGATTTTTAAACATAAAGAGAGTTTGATGCTCCTAGAATTTGAATAATATTGCTGTTATTATATAATGATTTCAGCTAGTCATATCATAAGTAAGGAACTTCAACGTGATGGTTTTAGTGTGGAATTAAAGCTGGAAAATTTGAATACAGTTGCTTATTGTTGCTTCCAAGGTCAAGCAGCTACATTAGATTCTTAAGTCATAATTAAGGACTATGAAATGATGATTAGAAGATTGGTTTTAAATCTGGAAAATTCCAGAATAAGGCACAAAATTGTCCTAAACTATGAGAGGGATCAAGTATTTAAATGGGTGGAGTTTGCCGAATTGGAGGAGGTACATTGAAGTCCAAATAGATTATATAGGGAGTCTTGCTTATCAATGATTTAAATATGATTTCAGTTTTGGGTTAGGCAATGATATTTGCAAATGATAAATGTAGAAGTGGTTTAGAGAGTATAAGTGTGCGTGTGTGTGTATCGTGTAAGGCCATGAGGTTCATATTGAGGAAGCTGGAAATGATTTGAAAATGAGTATTCCATGTTTTCAAGAGCTGTACACTAATTTCAGATGGTTAAATAATAAGTAGGAATTATTCTTGAACTTGGAAGCCTTGGATTAAATGTATTAAGTTGTCAACTATGTTTATTAGTAACCAGAGGATGAATAAGAAAGTTAATATGCTGGTTGCTCTTAAATATTAAATAGGTGCTTCCAGATATAAACTAAGGAAACTGTTCTTAAAAGTAAAAGTCAAATACAAATTTTTGACCAAGATGACCAGTTACCAAGTAAAATAACTGTATGAGTTGAGATAATTAAGAAAGGAAGCATTCCAAAGAGAATAGTTTGAATAAGAAAAATTGTCCAGGATGATCAACTATTATGTAAGGGTAGAGATTAAAGAAGATTTGTCATTTAAAGAGAGTTATTTAATTTATGAATTACAGTTGGATCAAATATTGATCTACCCTTACGAATATGATAGGTTTTTATATCTGCTCAAGCTCATCAAGAAATAGAAAGAAAGGAGAACGGTAAGGCTTGATTGGGAGGGAGGCAGACCAGGTAGTAGTTCTTTCCAACCTTACATTTATTTATGATTGCTGTATATCTGTTTGTGCCATATTGCTATTCAAAAAGCATGAGAACATGTAATCCTTAATTCTTTGCATGAGTTAATAGCCGTGATCACGTACAATTGAAAGATATGGGGCCTTATGAGCCATTATTTCGTGGCCTTATGTGCCATTACAAGCGCGGCCTTATGAGCCATTATTTATGCGGCCTTACGAGCCATTGTATGTCTGGCCTTATGTGTCGTTGATTGCGCATTCAGCTAATAAATCTGACTATGTGTCATTGCACTTAAATGCTTTTTATGCATAGCTTGCAAGGTTATGTTCCATATGGCTTGTTTTGCATGTTTTATGTAATCTGTATATATGTTTGATGGAAATTACTACTACGGGGATTCTCCAGAATCTCACCCCCCTTCCATGATATACAGCAAAGGCACACGGCGTTAAGGGAAAGGAAGTTGTATACGAAGAAGGTGGGTTGGTTGAAGAGCAGAGATGGCTATTATATTCTGTAAATATATAGTAAAATATCTTGATAAGTTAATATTTATTTTACTATATATGTTATATAGGCAAGTAACTTTACTTGCTTTATAGAAATATTATTTTGTATCCTCTATAAGGAGGAGAGCACTGCAGTGTGCAAATATGTGCTGTTAACCAAGAACGATGTTGTATTTTTAATATAATATTATGAGATTGTATAGTATGAAATTATTTTAAGTGATAATAAATTAAGTTGAAAGTAGGGTTGATTGTGGCTCACTCTTCAATTATTCTAAAGGTTTCAAATGTTTGATCGACGGATTCCAATGTTGAAAGAAAAGAAAAATAAAATTCCTGTCGTTTTCTAGGTAGGAAACCTGGCGTTTGTGATTCACAGACGTTAAAATAATCATATTAGTATCTAGAAAGTTAGGTGTTGCACATTTCAATTGTCTATAAATTTCATGAAAGATGCATCAATTCCAAATTTATTTTTCAAAAATAAAATTTTAAATGGGCAGGCCAATTCGAAATATAGTAGACTTTAGGATGAATGAAACTATTAAATAAAAATTATGACAAAACAAATACATTTGAATTTTGAATACGAATGTTCTTTTCAAACATGTAGATAGAAAAAAACTAAAAAACCTCTTACAGTTTAACGAAAATATATAATTAGTGAGGTAATATTATTATTTTCTGCTTTAAGAGAAAATATGATGAAGTAGTAAAAAATATTACTGCTCCGGTCTTTAATATAAGTCTTATTTAACTAATTTGATTAGATTTAGGAAGTTAGGTAAGTTAGTTAATTATAAAAAAAAAGTGACACATTTTTCTTAAAATACCATAATCATCTTTCTTAATACCCCCTCTCCCTCTTCTATTTGATTATGACTGAGGGAGTATCCATAGAAGTAATTTAGAAAAAATTGATAAATATGAGAAATGAGTCTTATATTTAGGACCAAAATCAACTCAAGAAGTGGGTCCTATATTAAGGATTCGAAGAGTATTAAAATACAACTTATCAATTGGAGGAATATATTAGGGCTAGTAAGAGTCATACCTTTGCTTCCAGTTGTTCTGTATGCCAACAAAACAAAAATTCTTCGAAAGGTCTTGTAAACTCTAAGAGCCCCCTTAAAACAATGGACTTTGGAGATAACGATCTTAAATTGTAGTTTTCGGGATAAATGCTTACAAGTTTTGGCACATGACAAATATAAATATCAATTAGAGCAGGGAAATCTATGTGGGTTTTGTTATTCTGATTTTGATGAGTTAGACTATCTTCATATTGGCTTCCTCCAAATACATATTTCAACCTAGGAGGCCAATTGATCTTCAAAGATTCCAAATATGCAGGGCGTCTAAAAGCATATGCTGGGAATAAATATTCGAGTGCTTCAAGAGTCTAAAACCTGTAACCATTTCAACTTTGGAAAGATCGAATGGTAGTTCATGTGAATTCTAGCATCTCCCTCATCTTCTACAATGCATTTCAAGTTCTCACAATATTTGATTGTCAAATATTCCAACAAAATTGTTGAGGCAAGGGACAGAGTTGACAATGATATTAAGTTCGTACACTTCACAAGTTCCATTTTTCTAATATTTTTAAATGATTGAATCAGAGGGCCTTGGGCTGCATGGAACAGAGGAGCTCCATTTGTGGGTGAATCTACTTCCTACAAGCCAATCATTCATCAAGTCTCATCATGCAATAATACACAATAGTAATATACAATATACTACCTAGATTAATTTGAAATAAAATTTAGCTTAATTTCCATTTTAAAAAAGTGTGCTAATTATCTTACTCATACTAAAATTAAAACTTAAGTTCAAATACGTTTTCATCTTAAAAGCATCAATATACTTCAATCCAAGAAACAAGTAGAGCATTTTGATAGCTGACCTCATTCCTAAAGGTAAATTTACTAGACTTCTCATTGTAATATGTTCAAAGCCTTTTTTCAAGGAAAAAAAACCCTAAACTAACTACTTGAATTATCATGCCCTATTGTAATATTTGGTTAACAAACAATTAATCTAGAAGCTTAATATATAAAAATATTCATAAATGGTTGTGTCAAATTAATGTTTCATTTCACAATGATCCAAAATAGATCGACATGCGTGATGTTAGATGTTCCATATGTGAACTGCTTATCGTAATGTTACTTGTTCTACATCGACGAATTTGATAGGATAAATATATTTATCTTGCAATTTTAATTTAGAAATCAATTAAAATAAAAGCTAAAGTATACGTTTAGTCCTTTAACTTTATATAAAGTTTCATTTTTATCTCTTAACTTTAAAAAATAAACTTTTAGTCCCTAATCTTAAAGTATACGTTTAGTCCACAAAAAATGATGATATTGAGCTCTTAAAGACTGATAAAACATTACTAAATACTAAAATATTAAGTTAAATTTTCAAAACAACTATAATTGTTACAAAAAATATCATTTAAGACTAACATTTTTTTGGGTTAAAGGATTAAAAGTGTACTTTTTGAAGTTAAAGAACTAAACTGAAATTTTATATAAAGTTAAAGGACCAAATGTATACTTTAACCTAAAATAAACTTCTCAAAATATGTGATGTTAGAAAAGAAAAGCAAGTTAAAAGTTGTGTGTGAGAAAAATTGGAAGAAAAATCGTAGACATATATAAGGCATAAATTTATTTGTTAAGTTCAATTTTTATTAAGGACAAAGAGTTTAGAAAATATCAATGAAGGATCATAGTCCTTGGTTGAAATCAGAAGTTTTGTTGAGTTGATTTTTTCATTACTCAACTTTAATTTTTTTAATACTGCTATTTTCAATGTTTTCAATACTTTTATCTATTTAATATTCATGTTTAATGTTTACAATACTAAAAAAATAAGTTAAAAACATCAAAGTTGATGCGATGGATAAGTGAACAATATCGATACTGAATTTGAAGGGAGAGATATGCAAGTTTCATTTTCTTAATATGACCAACATGGAGTACTAGCTGTCTTACAAGGATAGTATCGCATTATCAATCCGTTTCTTTGATGCAAGTAATCCTTACAAACAGACATTGTTATTCAACAATGAAACCATTTAATGTATTTTTCCATTCATGAAATGTTATACTGATACTAATCAGTCAATGTTCACCGCGATGCATTTTTTTGACACGAAAGATACATATACACAGAGAGAGACTGTGTGTGTGTCTTAAATTTTTATGCAGTCAATCTAGCAAATTAAGTATCAATCACGTGTGAAGAAGAAAAAAGAAAAAGGTACTTCGAATTATTTTTAAATAATGTATCATACCGAGGATTATAATAGATATTTTCAACACTCAGACTTATTTTATCCAGTTGTAAATCATTCATATTTTTGAAATAATTAACCACATAGAATTCATTAGAGAGACATTTGAACAAAAATAGTAAAGCAAATGTAGCATACCAGTGGGATTGTGTGGTCAAGCGGCCTATGTTCAGAAACAACAATATTGGTCTCTTCATAGGCATGCCCCGATTTATTAAGAGAACAACATGCTTGAATCCAAGAGAAAGCATGGGTAGCAAGACTTTGTTTTATCTTGTTAGGATTATGTCTTGAAAGTAGGGGTGATGGTTTTTGCAGTGATGAACTCGTAAGTGGTTTGATGTCCGCCGAAAATTCCAATCAAACTCGGTACTCCGAAAAGTTGCAGCTCTTTGAGTGAGGGAAGCATAGCATCTTCCTCCTCTTGTAGCTTATCAAATATGTATTCTAGTTGCTGACACTCACATATACTTAACTCTTCCAAAGATGCAAGACCTCCAACAAATAGGATGGGCAATATTACTCTTAACTTGGTGCACTTTGCTATATGAAGCATTTTCAATTTTGGAAACAATGAGTCATAATAACTCTTTCTACTACTGTAACCATCTTCACCCACTATGATGCATTTAAGTGCATTGCAACTTCTAATTGTTAATTCTTCCAATTGCTTCAGACTTTGCGCAGCGGATGGCTGAAAAACTAATGTCAACATTGGACAATCTTCTAATTGCATGGACTTAAGATGACATAAGTTGTAGTTGCCATTTGATTATATGCTCCTTAGGCTATGACACTCCTTCAACTTCATAATCTCTAATTTCTCCAAAAAGTCAGATGGTAGAGGATCACAACATAAATCTTGAACACCCACTTTAGAGAGATGTAGTTCAGCCAAATTAGCGAAAGCAGTCACACCAAAATCATGAGCTTTGGTATCTACGAGGCACTCAATGTTAGGACATGAGCTCAAATGGAGAACAATCAAATCATTCATCATCTCAAGGATAAGATTCTTCCATATTCTTTGCACATCATCTCCTTCCAAGATAAGAAGTTCAGCTCTTCCAACAAGTTGCTTAAATGTTGCGTCTGAAACTAGATGACTTAATTCATTATCTATTTGAAAGCATCTTGAGATGGCACCATACTTTTCAAAATAACTTGAAAGATTCTCAGAAGATATGCAATATCTATGTAATGTGAGAGCAGGTCTATTTTGAGAAATTGCATTTTTCTCTTCATTGTCACACTCATTATGAACAAAAGTTAATTCTTCTAGTTTTGAGCAACTCTCAGTCACATTAAAAGGATTGTTCTTTGTAATTTTACATTCTTCTAGCTCCAACAATCCCAACTTCTTTAGTTTCAAAAATTCTCTTCGTTATTCATTGATTGAACAACCATAAAACCAAGAGTTCTTAGACTCAACAAGTTTCCTATAATGGAGATGTCACCTAACTCCAAATTTGCTAGGATGAGTGTTCGAATATCTTTCAATGGCTGAAGTGAATTTGTCAATGATAGAGCTGGAATTCTATAGACACATCCATGAACTAAAATAAAAACTTTAAGCGTCATAATCTTTTTAAAGAACATATTCAAGACATTCAAATCCTTTGAATCATTGAGCATTATTAGAACCTCCAATCTATTTCCATCAAATTCTTATGAAAAACACCATTTTTTGAAAACAAATATCTCAAATTCTTTTTTATAGGATTTTTCACATCTATGAGAGATTGAGTATCTCTCTCCTATCCACAAGGCCACTTCACAAACCAAATCATGCATCTTTGAAAAGCCTTCCTCACTTTTCAACAATAAAAAAGAATTCGTGAGTTCATTTATAGCTCCACCCACTTCACTTCTTACTAAATGTTATTTGTCATTTTCTCCAAAATAATCCAATCCTATGCCAATTTTGGTTAACATTTGTATAGGAATTTGGGCATCTTCTGAGAACAAAGAAGATATTAGAAAGAGCTCTTTAGCCTTTTGATTTTTCAAGTTATCATAACTTAACTTCAAACAATTATAAGCCTCTTTCAAATTTTGATCAACACTATGATCTTTGGAGGTTTTCAAAGCATCTTTTCAAATTGTTATAGGCTGATTTTTTTAATGCTTTTGCTAGTGCTATAATTGCAACTGCTATTCCTCCACAATGCTTCACAAGACCATGAGAGGAATCATTAATGCTAACGTGCATAAGAAAAAGATTCAATGCATCTTTATTAGCCAATGATTGAATTTGAATTGTTACTTGGCATCCCATTGATGTACAAACAAGTAAGTTACACGTGGTTATCAATATATTGCAAGCCTTGTGTTCGTGGCTTAATGGGATCCCTAAGTCTTATTTAAGATGAAGCTCTTCCCATACATCATCTAGAATTATAAGCAGCTTTTCCTTCATATTAGTGATTTTGGACCATATTTTCTTTGATTGTCCTTCTTCCTCTTCTTCTAATGTCAAATCATCAAGATGCTTCACCAAATCATGTCAAATCTTTTTCAAATTTGGAGGTGAGAGATGACAAGAAAGATGACTTTGTCAAATTTGGATCCTTCGAGTTCAGTGCCCACTTGTATTGCCATTGAGGTTTTCCCTCTACCCCACAAGACATGCAATCCAATCATATTGTAATTTTCATATTCTAATGTCTTCTTTAGGTCTTAAAACATGGACCTTCTACTCTCAAAATGCATGAAATTGTTGAGTCTTCTCCGTCAGGTCCTTAACTTTCCAATATTGTCACCAGCAATTAAGATACTAATTATTAAAGCATTTCTCTTTTCTATTATCGAACTCAATGAGACTTTAGCTTTATATGTCCAATGCACTGCTTTATTTGTAAATAGAAACACCTCTGGCATTTTCTATTTTTCTATTGACATCATGTAGTTTTGCTTCTATTTTTTTTCTTTTTATGATCAAATGTCGCAGCATAACTACTGAAACAACATAAATGTTGAGCTTCGCCTTTCACAAAATTCACTAAACTTTGCATTTCATTCTTTGCAATTTCAACATATGCCCTCCATCTCATTAACAAGGATATACACAAAAGGTTATTATAAATATATTTTAGACAAGGATTTTATTTATGAATAATGACTAAATCTTAAAGCTATATATATAACTACAACAATCTATGATTTTAACAAGTGTGCAAATGGAGAGATAAGGAAACTGATTAAAGCAATAAATGACTTTCAAGATAACTTATGAGAAAAAGACATGAGATCATATGTTGAACACCCAATATATTCTACTACAGATTTTCAAATATATGTTGCTCGACACTTGATGATTAAAACCAAAGAAGATCACCTATTGTTAGGTGGAGATTGTGTTAAGTAATAAGTGACAGTCATAGTTCCAACTCACGTATTTGTCATACATATATGATGGTTTTTTTCTTAAACCATCACCTTTTGTTGTCAACAATAAAATAAAGTATTTAAAAAAACAAAAATGACAGTTTTTTTAGAACAATATCATCTATTATTTCTAAACATTTCATCTCCCTGTCAGATTGTCGAAATAGTGCAAATGATGACTATATAGCCCCTAAGAGTGACTATCCATCTTCAACTTTCAAATACCACAATGATGGCTCTAATGCATTGTTTCCACTCTATTTATACCCCTCACCCCAACAGTCTTTTTGTACCAAAAATTAACATCACTCTCCCTCAAAATAGTTCTATGACAAAAGGCTCTAGCAGGCTGTTCCCCTATTAGGGACCTTTTATCCCTTCTCTGCTACTTCTTTTATCCCCTCCACCTCCACGTCCTCCACCAAAGCGAGACTCTTGCCCCACTGGACGACATACTAAGGCGAGTCATACGCATGAACCATGTCATGCGTAGGTTCACCTTGTATGTCTATGACCTTGACTAGAAGTTCAACTTCGTTTTACATTATAACGATGTTGAATACAACATGGATTCTTACACTTCCTCTCCAACTTCCAACGAAGACGATAAGGAGGCGGGAGAGTTATAAGTAAATAGGTTTTCTTTTTAACTTTTATTTTCTATTTTTTATTTTTAGTTATTTCTTGTTTCAAGATTTAAAAATGTATTTTGGATAAGGGGTAGTAGCCCTTTATTAATATATATTAGAAAAAAGGAAATAAGTGTTGGTTATTTAGATAAACCTATTACATAAACTTGAAACTTTCTTAAATGGACAATAATCATATGTGATCGATGTTTCAGAAAACTGTCATGTAAATGTGTTGTAGTTGATAAATGGATAAAAAGAATACATGTCAGCTCTTTGTGTAAAACCATCACTTAAAACTTTAAAAAAGAATACATGCCGGTTTGTTTGCAAAAAACCATCATGCAATGCCCTCTTAAAACATTTTCTACTCCCTCCAATCACTACATTTTTAAACTTAGTATTTACTACCTTACTTAAAAAGCTCTCTTGTGCGCTTTCATGAAAATCATCTCCATCCCCACCCTTTTGATCACATTTTTAGCCAAACCTAGCTCTATTTGGTACTACCTGAACTACTTTTGCTGTCAACAAAATGGTTTCAATAGCAGAGCTTCACGTCTTTTTTTTAGGGCAAGTTCATGGTTTCTTTCTCTATTCTCTGTTGCTGACTTCTCTACTCATCTTCCTACTTCATTCTTTTAATGTTGTAAGCTCTAAGCTTCTCATTCTCATTTGCTCGCTTTCTTTTCCTTCTATTGGAAGGGGTTTGAGGTGTGGCTGGTTACTGTATCTTTTTTCTGCTAGCTAGTCGATCCAATTTGTGAATTTGTACATTTGTAAGAGCTCTTATGTTACTTGCGATTTGTGATTCATTTCCGGCTTCTCATTGAGGTTAGTGGTTTCTTTATTTTTACTCTCATTGTTTAAAATATTCTAAGATGTTTTGTTGGTTGTTGCTATTTATATATGGAATGTTACGTCTTGATTTTTGCTTCGTCCTCTTGATGACTTATGTTAGCTAGATGGAGACCATGGATAAGGCAGATGTCTCCCAATCGTCTTGGCAAGTGATATTGGGACGGGGTGGCAAGTTTCATTTATTCAGCAGTTGCTATGGCGATCTAAAACAACTTCATCAAGAGGTTTGTGAGTTGCACTTAGTGATGCATGGAATCAATCATAGTTATAAGTGTTGGATAAAGTATAGAGACACAAGGGATGTAAGAGTGGCTGCTAGGAGCAAAGTGAAATGATGATCCATTTCATGGTCTATGATTTTGTTGAGTAATAAAATAAATGATGACGACATGAGATATGAAGACCATAAAATTGAGGATGATCCATTTCATGGGATGTCCCTAATGAGTCCTTATTTTGTTATGATTTTTCATATCTTATTTGAAGATTTTATCACATTTATTGGGTTTAATTGCATTTATTATGATTAATTTGAATTAAATGTAATTTGATGAAAATACTACTAAAAAGAGCAAAAATATCATATTTTTATGATTTGTTTTAACTGATTAATTTTTAGAATATTTGATATTACATTATCTTGGATTTTATTGTAGAAAAATTAAATGAAAAGCTGAAAGTGAAAAAGAAACTTGGGGGCCCAAACAAAGAAGGACCAAGCCCATATGAAAACGCAGCGTTCAAACATTAGGGCTGGGTGGTAACTATTCAGTGATTATCTTCGCAAAGGAGGAGTTCGCGCACGACTAGAGGAAGCGACTTCCATTCCTTTCCATCTTCACCATCTTCCATCTCTCACCTTCTATTTCTCTCTCCACACACCATCATCGCTGGCAAATCACTCCTTCCTTCCATCACCGCCGATGACCTCCTTTCCAATCATCATCATTTCGCAGAGGAGGGAGATGAGAGGCAGAGTGGCGGAACCTTGAACATGAGCAACCATCATCATCATCAGCAACACCCTCCACCTCCGTCTTCACTGTCGACAACGCCGTTCATCACTACCAGGATCAGTAACGTCTCTTTCTTCTTCCGCTAAACTCACTGCGTCTGACGTGATGAGTGGTTGAATCTCATTGCCTCTTGGGATGGAGACAATAATTTGAGTTCCATTCATTTTCTCTTATCTATATTTTGATTCTCTGGTTGTGGAATGGTGCTTTGTAATGTTAGAGACTGAGATTTTGAGTTGATTATCTCTGTTGAATTGGGCAAATGTGACTGTGATTGGATTTTATAGTTTGAAAGTTATATATTCCTATATTTCCTTTTGTGAATTTATTGATATTGTATTGTTTGGCATGGTGGTATGGATAATACAGTTGATTTGAGTTTGCTTTTGAGTGTTTTGGTTGAGCACTCTATTAATGTCTCAGTTAAGCATTATTTTTAAAAAGAACGAGCTATTTGATTTAACCACAATTGCATACTAAGTAGCTTTCAATAGTAACTTAAGAGGTGTTTATTAGTTACGATAGTAGAAATAATTACCAATTGAGATTGCTTGACTCAAACAGTGTTTTGGGGTTTTCCATTAAGACTTAGTGCATTGTTTTTAACTCCCAAAATATTTTGAACAAGGAAGGTCATTAATCCATTTCCAAAAAGCATTCATTTAATACATTTTATCATATCCATTCCCATTCACTTTTATAAAAAAAAAATATAAAAAATAATAGTTTAGATTTATTCTATTACATCTTTAATAGTTAGTACAGTAAAATTAATTTTTCAAAACCCAACACCTTTTTGCCTTGTTAATTTATTACTTTTGATACTTAGTTTGCTTAGGATTTTAAATAAAAGCTCCTTAAAATGAAACGACTTGAGTTTTGCATTATATTGCATTGCTTGGATTTATTTTTGATTGGAAACCCCAAGACAAACGACAAAGGCTCTCATCAGTCCTTGAAACAAATTTTAATGAAGATAATGCTTTGCATGACAAGCATGATCAAAATGAAGGAATATGAATTTCAAAGGGGGTAAAACTTCACAACAAGAAGGAAAAATTATTTCAAGTTAAGACATTAAAAAGGGTCAAGATTAATAAGGAAAAAAGCAGAGACGCTACCACTTGATTGAGAACATAAAATTAGTATTATTATTATGTATGCATCCTGTTTAATCACTTAATTAGCTTCTGTTGTATGTAATTTAATTTGCTAGTTGTTATCGCATTTTGATTCTTAATTTTATTTTGTTGTATATGCTGGTTTGTGACAGAAAAATAGGGGGCTGCTGCTCGAAAAGCAGCCCTGCTATTTTAAAAACAAAATGGTTGCCTCACGTGACGTTTATTTGTTAAAACCATCATGTATTATTATCATATATGTGATGGTTATGAAAAACAAACCAACACGTAAGGATACTCATGCAGGTTACGCGGTCTTACTAGAAGACTTAAATATATAATCATTTTGGACATAGAACTCACAGATATTCTAGACAATACATGATGGTTGCGAGCGTTTTGAATAGTCACATATTTTGCCAAGAGAAAATATGACACATCTACTAGTGATGGCTATCAACGATCATGTATAAATAAAATTAAGCCCCCACCCAACACACACACATATCGACAATTGCCAAGGAATTTGCCGTAAACAGTGAAAGATTTTAAGTAGAAAGAAGCTATGTCTGGTTTATGAAACTCTCCCACGTGAACGACTCATGTAATAATTTCGTATGCCCATAAATTTTGGACATATAATATAGTTTTGAATTTTCCTTGT
Organism: Neltuma alba; assembly: GCF_004799145.2. Classification (NCBI taxonomy): domain Eukaryota; kingdom Viridiplantae; phylum Streptophyta; class Magnoliopsida; order Fabales; family Fabaceae; genus Neltuma; species Neltuma alba. The sequence continues at coordinate 124,027 of NW_021635080.1, read as the reverse complement.
TATTTACTCACGTAAAAGTTTTGCTTCGAATTCACCAACATTAACATTGAATGCACTTAATGAAAAATTATATATCAAAAGAAATAATGAAAATTTAATTATAATTTTGTCATAATTATTTAGTTTTAAACTATTTTTGAAAATTTTAATTTTATTCCCAAATTCTAACCCTAAGAAAAAAATTATTCATTAGTTTTATATTTTTTAATTTGTTTTTTAAATGATAAATTTATAAAAATAGTTATGCACTAGGTTATATAATTATTTATATTTATATTTCAAGTTAGTATCATAACGAAATCCAAATAGCACGACATTTATATTGATATGAAATTAGAGCAATTGCATCTTTTATTTTTTATATTAATTGAAATGAAATATAATACTTAATTAGTATTACGAATTCAACTTCGTATTTTAAAAATTAAATGCAGAATTGGAATGAAGAGGTTAGATTAGTGGAAATATCATTCTATAAGTACAATGACATTAAAAATCATATATCTAGTTAAAATAAAATCTAAAATCATGTACAAGGCATAATAAGTAAAATACTCTAATCTTTCTTATATTTTATCTTAATTAGAATAAAATCTTCTTTATTTTGAAAACATACACGTTCAAACTGTTAACTTCATAAAGAATATTCTAGGGAAAATGACAGATAAGGAAGGCTGAAATAATAAAATGCCAAAATGGGAAGCTAAGCAAATGTATTACCAGATAGGGAAGTGTTGCCTGATTTGGGATTATGCAAATGTTGCACAATTACGAAACAGCCCCTGTCAGTCAGCGTTTGAAAGCGGAGAGAGAGAAGGCATGCGCGAACACTCGTGCACTGACCGTCGTGCTTCCCGGTTTCTCGCTTCCACCATCCCCATTGTTGCCCTAAAAACGCCGGCAAGCTGGACAGTTGAGGACCCCGAAATAGTGTGTGCGTAAGAGAGCAGAGGAGTTGGAAGTGGAAGGGCGTGCTGTTCGAAGGGCGAACGTGGTCGCGTCTGACTGATTGTGTGGAAAGACGAAGGTTGGCGCACGGTGATTCACCATTGCAGTTAACAAGCATCAACAGCATTTCAGTGAGGTAAGTTCAGGCATTTAAGTTTCGTGCTGTGGTCGACGTTTCTGGGTGAGTCTGGGAAGCAATGATTGGGCAATATTTAGATATGACGCGATGAAGTTTGTGAATGACAGGAATGGCGATTAAGGGTTTATGCTGAGTCGCTGTGGCAAGCTATTCTGTTTTTAATAACGTAGTTGAGAACTGGAAAAATGGGTTTTGAAATCAGTAGGAAAATTGTCTGATTGACTGGAAAAATTATATGAACAACTGGAAATGACAATAACATACTGGTAAATGACTATGATCGAACCTAAAATGACCATATTCATAGTAATGACCTTACTGTCTGAATGAGTGGAAAGATTATATGAATAAACTGGAAATGACAATACCAAACTGGTAAATGACTATGAAGGAACTTGAAATGACCATATTCATAGTAATGACCTTACTGTCAGACTGTAATGGCCATGTTGGTAATGACAATGAATTAAGTGGAAATGACCATATTCATAGTAATGACCTAACTGTTAGTCTGTAATGGGCATATTGGTAATGACAATAAGTTAACTGGAAACGACCATATTCATACCAGCATCCTTACTGTCACTCTGTAATGGCCATATTGTAAATGACAATGAATTAATTGGAAATGACCATATTCATAGTACTGACCTAACTGTTAGTCTGTAATGGGCATATTGGTAATGACAATAAATTAACTGGAAACGACCATATTCATACCAGCATCCTTACTGTCACTCTGTAATGGCCATATTGTAAATGACAATGAATTAATTGGAAATGACCATAACGAATCTGGAAAGAACTAGATGTGTAGTATATGTATTAAAATTATGATTTAATGATGGTACCTTGATGACTTTGCAGAACTATACGAGATGGTGTTGGAAGAAGGGGAAGGGTCCACAAGCAAAGGAGTCCACAGTGGGCTTGTGTTGTTCAGAAGGGAGTATATGGCAAAACGAGGTGAGAAGTGTAAAAACGCAAGAGAAGAAAAAATTGAAGTGGGGAAGGCATGGAGGGCCCTGAGTGAAGAAGAGAAAGATAGGTATAATGAGAGGGCAAGGAAAACGAAGCCACAGAAAGGTGAGAAGAAGAAGTATGATGTTCCCTTGTACACCCGGTGCTCATTGCCCGGATTTCTATCATTGGCTGAATATGTGAAGAAGAACAGGCGGTTGAGGCAGAAAGTTCAGAGGATGGGATTTGGGAACTTGCTTAATGTGAATGTGAAGCAACTTCCACGTGATCTACTTGTGTCATTGTTGAGATGCTATGACCCACCAACGCATTTTTTGACCATTAGAGGGCAAGGGCAGGCAATTGAGGCAAAAGATGCGCATGAGTTTCTAGGTGTACCTGACAGTGGGGAGGAAGTGAAATCTGATGTTAGTGAGGATGACCCGGAATACAAGAGGTTGAAGGACACTTATTGGAAGGTTCCATTTACCCAGATACTGAAGAGGATATTATCTGGGGAAGAAAGCGACAATTTTGAGTTCCTATTTATGCTTTATACAGTTGGAGCTTTTCTATGTCCTGGGTCAAGCACAACTGTACATATACGTTTGTTGAAAGTGATGCGTCACACGATGAATGGGTTTGGGAAATATGATTGGTCAACGTACATAATCAAGAACCTGTGGAAGGAAATGGGAGACTTTGTGAAGATGACAAAGAAGAAGAAGAAAGGAACCTGCAATGTTGGAGGGTGTCTTTATTTGCTGCTGGTAAGTCAATATTTTTCTTATGGTTCACTATATTTTTGTCTTTTGTTATTGTTGCAGAAGTGTGACCTATCTTTATTTGGTTTTGCAGCTGTATTTTGTTGAGCGTTTCCCGCTGGGATTGTCTGTTGACCGGGGTTCAACAAGCGCCATTGAATATTGGACCGAGGAGAAGATAAAGGAGAGGGTGGAGAAAGAGAGAGGCAGCAGCATGGGAATATTGCATGGAAGCAGTGGCAGCGAGGTATACTCAGCAGGACATGAGGACAGTCCAATTTTGCAGTCTTTAGATCCGGTATGTGGGAACTTAGAAAATATACGTGACCTGAGTTTAAGTCAGTCTATTAGCAAGGTTGATACTTGAGATGACAAGACTTTATTTAGAAATGACCAGTGAGATACTGGCATTTGATAACAGTGAACAATTTTTTTGATATCTTCATTTACTGTGTATGCAGGCATTGAAGGAGTTGAGGGCTCGTTTTGTGAAGAAGCTTGAAGAAAGCCAGAGGACGTTAATGAAGGCTCTTGATGATGAGCTACTCAAACTGCAGATTGGATTGAACGCCAAAGTTAAGGGGATGGGGAATGAGAATGCCACTGCTAAAGAAGGGGTTGAAACAGTTGGTGATGCAGCTGGTAACGATGCTGAAGAAGCTGATGATGTTGACCGAGTGGTGGAGGAGATTGCAAGAGAGGTTGCAGCGGGAAGTGCAGATGAGGAACTTGATGAGGATGAAACCAGCAAAGGAGATGATGAGAAGGATGAGGATGAGGATGAAGAACAACATGACCTTCATGACAGGGAAGTCAGTGATGATTACATGGTTGAGGAGGTGGAAGAAGAGGGTGACCGTGATGGTCATGGAGGTGATGACGACGACGATGAGGATGAGGAGGAAGATGACCATGATGACAGGGAAGGAGGTCATGTGGTTGATGAGGAGGAAGATGACCATGATGACATGGAAGTCAGTCATGATTATGTGGTTGAGGAGGCCGAAGATGATGATAAGGAGGTTCGGGATTCAGATGATGAGGGTGAGGAAGCTACACATGTACTGACAATGACCCCTACCAATGTTCCTTTGCTGTTGGATCGAGAATGGGTGAGCAATGACAGTGGGGAGGAAGGAGGGCCTGAAAAATCGATTGACCTTAGGAGGTCAACAAGGGCAAAGAGTTCCACAATTAAATCTCCGTGGATAGAATTCAAGGCAGCTCCGAGGACGAAGAGGCCAAAGGAGGAAAGGGACATCTTTTTCACTTTAATATCCCGTAGACCCAAGGGAGAGGAAGAGGGGAATATGTAAGTATATCCGTAGCTAGTGTTTTGTTTTTAAATGACACAGTGTGCCCTGACAATGACAGCAATAGAATTGAAAATGACAATAACATACATGGGAATGACAAGTATTGATGTCCCCAACACCATACTTTCTGTCACTGACATCTGACAATGTTTGCAGGACTGTCATCAAAATGTTTGATGAAGATATAGACCGACAACAGCTGTTTTCCCTGGGTGGAGTGAACAGAGTAAATAACAGGGTATTTTAGAATGCTCTGTCCCTGCACCCACGATTATGTTTGATAATGTTTGGTGAGATTATTGTACCAGAATGACGTTTTCACTTGTGTTCTGTAGGTGCTTAATTTGGTGTGCAAGGCAGTGATGGAGGACATGAAGGCAGAGTTGGGGCCAGGGAAGAGGCACATTTTCGATGTTGATTTCATGGTGAGGTTGCATAATTCCAAATGCAAATACCAATGACAGCAATTGAATTGGAAATGACTTGTTCTCTGTTAATGGATTAACAATTTCATGTCATGCAGAACATGATGGCACATGATCCAACCTGGAAAGCCCAAAAATATAAGAAGCTCTTTCTTCCTGAGTTCCTTGGCTACAACTTAGCTGAATGTGATTTCATAATTGGTCCTGCTCTTGTTGGCCAACACTGGTTTTGCGTTGCCATTCAGCCTAGCACATTGGATTTCCACGTAATAGACTCCATGAGGAACCATTTCGGAACCAAGGACAGAAAGCAGAAGAAGAAGGTTGTCATCAAAGACCCAGTGGAAATGGCTGTGGATGACTGTGTAAGAAAAAACTCATTATCTTTACCCTAGTTTTTGAACTTGGAAAATCATTAAACTTTCTATGTTGGTCCTGAATGTTGTTGCAGAGGATGAGGCTCAATATTATACTGGACTTGGTCAAGCCAGGATTGGTTGGGAAAAAGCCAATGTCTCCCATGATATTTGCAGAAGTTCCCCAGCAGAATAACCTGTCAGTTTTGTCAAATTCGATTTCTGTGGGGTAAATGCACATGTCAGATGTGTTAACTAACTGTGCTGATATTGTTGCGTCCACAGGAGGGATTGTGGGGTGCACTGCATGATGTGGCTGAGAAGATGGGAACCTGGTGTGACCCTTACCTACACAGAGGAAGAAGTTGCTGGCTTTCGTCGTGACCTGACATGGTGGTTGGTCAATCATGAACAGAATGAAAAACGTGACGAGGCATTGGCCCTTATTCGACGACCACAACCAACCAAGAGCACAAAGTCCAAGAAAAGGCGTCGGTCTTAGGTGTCTCGATGTTAGGGTCATAATTCACTTGTCCTCTGTTAGATTGCTGTATGTAATGTGCATTGTAGGCTGACCAAAAATTTACTGTGTATTGTTATGGTTAACAGAGATTGGTGTCCATAAATGTATGATAGTTGAGAACCATGATGCCAATTTATTCCCCAGTGACATGAATGAATCTGGTTTTAACCACACAAAAACAGATGATGACAACAACCCCATTGGACATGTGCTATTGGTTTTCATTTTTTGTTCAGGTCACTAAATTTTACTTCAATATATCCTGTTGGTATCCAACAGAAAATGATACCAAGTGAAGCGAATATGACAGCGATAATGATAAGGATAACCTGGTCTGATTTTACAACATCAGTTCAACACGGCTGTCAGCTTATGCTGATAGCATCACTGCCAATGACCAGAACAAATTTAAAAATGACACCAAGTGAAGCGAATATGACAGCGATAATGATAAGGATCACCTGGTCTGATTTTACAACATCAGTTCAACACGGCTGTCAGCTTATGCTGATAGCATCACTGCCAATGACCAGAACAAATTTAAAAATGACACCAGTGAAGCGAATATGACAGCGATAATGATAAGGATCACCTGGTCTGATTTTACAACATCAGTTCAACACGGCTGTCAGCTTATGCTGATAGCATCACTGCCAATGACCAGAACAAATTTAAAAATGACACCATGTGAAGCGAATATGACAGCGATAATGACAAGGATCACCTGGTCTGATTTTACAACATCAGTTCAACACGGCTGTCAGCTTATGCTGATAGCATCACTGCCAATGACCAGAACAAATTTAAAAATGACAACAAGTAATGCGCCATTAACAAAAGCTAACATCCCCATAACAGTAACTTCCTTTCATGTATTCAACAAGTGGACATTAAGATACTAGCCACACTTAATGCTCCGTTATCACTGAAATTTCTATCAGCTTACAAAAAAATGTCTCCACCTAGCTCCTAACTACAACCCCAGTCCCAAAAAAGTTGACAAGGGCGGAGCATACAACTATGTACACCAAAAAATGACCCATCCCCACTGTACTCGAAACTTCATGATGGGTTAGGATTTCTGCAATTCCTCCTTGTGTGTCCAGGCTGGTGGCATCTTCCACAGTGGTATATCCGTTTGTTCTGGAACTGTGATTCATCCCTGTTTACTTTTGGCCTTCCTGGTGGTCGGGATGTCATGGGAGGTAGCAAGAAAACTTGCTCACTGACATTTTCTATTCTATAGTAGTCATTTGGGTGAGGCATGTCTGTTGTTACCACAGGAATCATACTGCGAGCATAGATCTTTTCTTGTGATGACTTTTTATAGCAATTATCAATATAATCATAAACATTGCCGTGCACAATCTTGATGGCAGCACAAGCATGGGAACAAGGGATCCCCGTCATTTGCCAAGATCTGCAACTGCATTGGTGTAGTCCAAGATCAACCCGATGGTCTCCACGTGATGTTGTCACCTTCACTCTTCCCCCACCATAATTTTCAGCATACATATGGTCAGACCCACCACCTTACTCTCTATATTTGGACCAACGCAATTCTTCCATTTGGTCATACCCACATAGGAGGCATGCAGCTTTCTTGCAACTTTATCTCGGTGCTCATAGATCAATTGGGGTACAGTATGCTTTCTCTCATTCACCATCCATGCATTGAATGATTCTGCTATATTAGTTGTAATATTGTCCCATCTTTTATATGGGAACCTACTTTTAGCCCACCTATCTACATCCCCATGATGAATAAGCCAATCAAATAGCCTTGGAGAAAAGGATCTCATGTCATCCATTGCTGCCTCAAATTTCTCATCCGTCCTTGCGTATGCAATTTTATCCAATAAATATAGTGCATCCTCCTTTGATCGGCCATTTGTCCTTGTTTGCCCCTTATTCATTTTCATAACTTCTGAACTAAAATTCTCCTTGATGTGTCTATAACAAAAGGCATGCCTTTGACCCCCAAAGATTGATGCCACTCCTCCGATGATAGCATTGTGTCGATCTGATACAATCGTTACTTCCACAGAACCCAGGATTTTTTTTATCATATAGAAAAACCACGTCCAGTCATCTAGTGTTTCTCCCTTCACAATTGCAATTGCAAATGGCAGCAGCTCGTTATCTGCATCATAAGCTGAAGCTGACAACATTGTCCCCTTGTATGGTCCGCTTAAGTGAGTTCCATCAACATACATAATATGCCTCGCGCCACCCAAGAAACCCTCAATGCATGCCCGTAGGCAATGAAAACACGCTCAAACCGGTTCCCAATAGCAGTCCATTCAGCCACTGATTTTTCATCTGTTTCCTTTATCCTTTCGCATAGCCATGGTATGAGCATGTATGATTGTTCAGGCCTGCCATATATGTCTTCCAGTGACTTCTCTCTTGCTCTATAAGCCTGTTTATATGTTAGATCAATCCCATACTCTCGTTTCAACCTCTTCCTTATCTCAGAAGTGCGCTTGTCTGCATGATCCCTCATCTCATCAATTATTATTGATGAGTTCAAACTAGCTCTTCCACTATGCATCACGTCCAAGCTATCTTGGGCAGAATGAACATGCCGGTTTATAAATGTCGTCACTCGTAGCACATCACAACTCTTCCCCACATGATTTGCACATAGCTTCCATGGACAACCCTCAACTTTACACCTTATCGACATGAATTCCTTGCTATTCCTCATATACTTGGCCACAAACTTGTTTGCAAGTGCAAACTTGTATACAGACACCCGAAATACATCTGCACTAGGAAAACGTTGGCCCACTCCTGTTAAAAGTCCCCTCCATTCCGCATGAACCATCTCACTACCATCCGTATCTTCAGCTCCGATAGATTTATCCACATTAGGGGGCCCACTTATTTCATCATTGTCACATTCACGAGCATTTTCTTCACTGAGCCAGCCATAATCACAACACAAACTAATGGGAGACGCATCCAGTTCCGTTTGCTGTGACATGCCCATGAATCTCTCTGTTCTGCATTCATAATGACAAGACTCGTTAACACAAATGACAAGAAGAAATTCATAAATGACAACAAATAGTTAGGACAAACTTCCACTTACATTTCTACATTGTCCCTTGGTTGGGGACCCACTTGTCTTTTTTCGGCCACATACACATGACCGCTGTTCCCATTGTATTGAAAGAGGTTATACATTTCAGCATTGTCATGAAGGTCAATCAATGTCTTCTCATCAAAGGCCACTGTGTACTTAATGTCATAATTTCTTCCATCGCCACCAATCCACTCAGATATCATTAGCCTCAATTCATCAAGTGTCAGCCCATCCTTAATGCTTCTTAACCTCACGCCACCTCCATTATATCTCACTTCACCTTCACCATTTGTCACAAATTTCCCCCCCACATGAAAATAACAGAACAGCTCCTTCCCACAAGATGACCCAGCTTCGAAATTCATTTATCTTCATTACCTGCACTGATAACATAACAGAAGTCGAATGATTATATGACTTAATACCATCATCATCAACTTACACGACCAACTTAGGGTTTGACACATTCATGCTTATAATTTGCAACAAAACAATCATTTCTTTCCTGTCCACACTAATGCTTCATTTTCTCAGAATCAATCCACTCCATTATTCGAATCTCCCTCCAACATTGTCCATTTATCTGACACTAATCACTCTAACCCACTTGTGACGCCATCAAACCCCTCTCCCTCAGTGTTTTTCCTTCCCCGTGCATTCACCCTCTGATCACCGTCCTTCCCCCCACACTTTCTATATACCCACGCCGTCTCCATGCTTCGCCACCCTCTCCACCTCAAAACCATCCCCACATCGACGACATTGCCATCCAACGGGAAGAGGAAAATCAACCGGCGCATAAAGGAGAGGGACAAAAGACAGAGGCGAACAATATAGTCACTGGATACTAACCTCGCTTCCGTCGTTCAGTTGTTGCTTCGCGCGTTCATGCTCCCACGTTCGTGGTCCCTCCCAACTTTTTCCTCCAGCTCCCGCCACAACTTGCACACTTCCACCGGTCACTTTTTCGGTTTGCATATGAGGGGCTGTTTTCGTAATTGTGCAACATTTGCATAATCCCAAATCAGGCAACACTTCCCTATCTGGTAATACATTTGCTTAGCTTCCCATTTTGGCATTTTATTATTTCAGCCTTCTTTATTTGTCATTTTCCCAATATTCTAAAAAAATGTTTTCCAATTAAAATTTATCTTAAAATACTATTTCTTTGCTAATTTATCCTTCCTCATATTAAATCTGTAATTTTAAATAAAACTGTTTCAAAAAATTTAAGATTTTTCCTTTTATTTTATTTTTTTAATTTTGAAAAATAATTAGTTGTTTAATTTTTTTTTTATAATACTGCAACAGATAATTAAGTAATTTAGTTAAAGGAGAAAAAACCTTAATTGAAATTTTGATTAATTTTTTAAATAAATAATAATTGACAAAATATGTTTATAAATGTTAGTAATAACAACAATAACAAAGTCTTATCCTACTAAGTAGGGTCAGCTATATGAATTACATGACGCCAATGTGCTCTATCAACATCCAAATCCTTAAATATGTTGTTGATTAGAAGGTCTCAGGCAATGACCTTATTGATCATTCTTCTCGGTCTTTCTCGGCTCCTTTTTATAGGACTGCAGACTGTCTGATCTACCATTCTCACTAAGGCCTCCAATAGCTTTCTCTGCACATGCCCAAACAATTTCAAGCAATGTTCAACCATTTTCTCTTTGATAGACGCCACACCTATCTTGCTCTGATATTTTCATTTTAAATCTTATCTTTTTTTGTATGACTACACATCCATCTCAAACATTGTCATTTCTGCTACCCCAACTTTATGCTCTTGTTTTCTCTTTATTGTCTAACATTCACTACCATACAACATAGCTGGTCTTATAGCAGTCTGATAAAATTTTTCTTTAAGCTTCTCAGGTGCCTTCTTATCGCAAATAACTCCAATAGCCTTCCTCCACTTTAACAAACCAGCTTGTATTCTATCAGGAACGTCTCCATCAATTTCACCATTCTCATATGCAATGGATCCTAAATATTTAAATTTTGACATTTGAGGAATGATTTGATCTCCCATCTTCACCTCCAAATCACCATGGTTTTGTCTCCTCCCAAATTTGCAATGCATATTTTGTTTTGCTCCTACTTAAACCTTTTGACTCCAAGGTCCCTCTCCATAACATATAAATTTAAGTGATTTATATAATCTCTCAAATTTACATTATTTAAATCAAATGATGAAAAATTAATAAATTTTGTAACATATTAGAAAGCTTCAAAAAATATGCGACAAAAAAATCAAGTTTAAATAATTGTGATGAAAAATTAAAATTATAAAATTTTATAATATAATCAAAATTAATAAATTTTATAACATATTGGAAAGTTTGAAAACATATGTATTAAAATTATATTTCGCTGTATAAAAACTTATTTTTTAAAATATAAATCACTAAACAATTCTTATGTTAAGGAGAGGTATTTATGTCAAAATAAAAGTTTACAAACCAAACGGTTGGATGGATAAAAGTTAAACTTCAAATGCAAAAGAGCAAGTTTGTACAGTGTATTACTCTAGTCATTAATAAAAGAGCTAGTTGGGAGTTGGATTTAATCCTAAATATAAGAGATCAATTTATTTTGTCTCCTATATTTATCTATAATTGATTCTCTAAAGTATCCCATTGATTTTAACAAGGGAATTTCAATTCAAGAGTAGTTATGACTAAAACCATGCTTTAGGAAAATCAACTCATATTTATTAAAACTAACTAACTTAATTAACTAATATTTTTAATCTAGTCAAATTAATTAAATAGTTTTTAATTAACTAAATATTTTTTACATATTAAAGACCAAAGGTAGTACAAAGGGAGTTTATATAATTTAGGTAAAATAAAGAGCCAATTAATATATTTTACTCTTACAATACACATGACATCATATGTATTTGTCTTCTTGACTTTGAAAATGTATCTTTATTGTAAATTAACAATAAGTATTTAAAAAGTTATTGGTTACAAAAGAAAATGCTATAGACTAAATTAGGATATATATATATTTATAATTTTAAGGTAATATCAAAATCATGCAATATTTTTGTGATTTCCCTCTGTCGAGTTATGACTTTTTTTTGTTGCTTTAGATCAGGTTAATAGTTTTGTCGCTTCTCCAACATCTCTAAATTGTATACTCTTTATGTTCTCTTCAAACACGACTCTAATTTATCAATTGTTCAGTATATTCTTCTCTTAAGTTTTTGCTTGCAAGCTTTTAATATGCAAGTATGACATTTCTCTCAAATTATACTATTAGAACAAAAGTTCGGTTTCATCCCACAATTTGGAAAATCGAAGGCTTTGAAAGGTTAGTGTTTCAATCAGCAACCTTCCCACAGTTTTATAACTTCACTTATACATAGATGTTTCTTAACCTATCCAAAGATTTGGCAATTAAACCTCAATGTCATCATTTGATCTATATAGCTACCCTATCTAGTTGGATAAAACTTTGCTACTGTTGTTATTATATACAGATGTTTTTATTTTTTAGAAATTAATTCCTTAGTGCCCCTTTAATTAGAATGTTGCCACTGATAGCTTACTTTTCAGTAGCAACTTTAGAAAGATGCCCTTAAAAGTTTTCCTTTTATTTGCTATATTTTAGAGGCCTCTAGTAAAGGTCTTTTTTTTTTTTTGGCCGAAAGACTCTTAGCAACAATAAATCTGGAAGACAGGTTTTAGCTGGCAACTAGAAATTTCACCCCTGCGATGCACGGATTAGCATCTTTGATTATATTTAAAATTTTAATAAATTGCATTATCTAAGATAGCTTAAAATTTACTTCTAATAGGAATATATTTTTTATTCATTTTAATGAAATTTGAATCAGAGATGTGAAATTTATGGAAAATAGATGAAAATTTGAAATTAATTATTTGTTTCTCCATTTAAGCCTCTTATTTATATACTATTTAATTATAATACTCCCCATTTAATTTAATATATTCAGATTTCAATTAAGGTATTATTCAAATTCAAAGTATATTATTAATTTCTTCATTGGAATCTTTATTTGAAATTGCATTTATTTATAATGTTTCCTATTTAATTCAATATATTCAAATTTCAATCACGATGTTATTTAAATCTCGTTCGTTGAATATATTCGGATCCTATAATCATATACCTAATCCATTTTCAAACGAATAGGGTATTACAAGTTTTTAGGAATCTAATTGATTGATGATGATTGATAATTGATTGATTGACTAACTGACTTCTATAGAGTCATTTTATTGAAAATCTTCAGTGAAAGTTGATTTTCTTTCCTTTTTAGTGAAAATTGGTGCTATTATATAATATATAATATATAAGATGTTGGAATATGGCTAATATGATTTCCAATGAAAGACAAATATACGTGAAAAAAACAAGACCAACATATATTCTCACCTTTTTAAATTTTTGTGGATATTTAGAAGTTGTAGCTATGACAAAGAAATTGCTTTTTCTGTCTTTTTTCCTTTCCCCTCGTTGACTTGAAGGAGAACAAACAATAAAGAGCACAATGATATGATATACAACCTGTCAAACAAAAACATATTTAAAATATTTTAGTATTGACGAAAGAATATGTACAAAATATATAGCAATATTGGGTACAAGAGTGATTATACTATTAATTGGAAATAAAATATTAAATATATAAGTGTTTATAAAAAAAAATATAATTTTTATACAATCACTACGAGAATAATTTAGTAGTCAAAATAATCTCTCACACACACACTACTATTCTCATTTCTTTTCTTTTTTACCAGCGCTACTATTCTCATTTCAAATATCGGAGGAGGCTGAAGAATTTATGTTTTTTCTGAAGATCTACGATGTATTTAAGTGAGTCAAGCTGAATAAAACGTAAAGTATTAAGATTTTGAGGTAAAATGCTGCTTCAAGTTCACTTACGCATTTTCTTGTTGTTAGGATCAAAAGGATGGATTATCAGGCTCTCCAAACCCAACCAGTTAATTTCAGTGACATCTTTACATCTATTATCTCTCTTTTGAAATTTAGAAAGCCTAAAAATTCCAATGATAGAAGTGAAATTAGTGAGAGCACATTTCATGCTCATCTTTGATCAGCATGAAGTGTTCATCATTAATTTGATTATATGTTCAACTTGATTTGATTAAAATATAAAATAATGTTCTATTAATATTCGAGAGTCGAGACCAATAGTTAATTCTCGGATTATTTTTCCTTTCTTTATTTAGTTGTAATTCTTCAATGTGTTGTAAATTTGTAAGCATGAAAAGAATCACACCAAGTAAAGCATTCTAATACTATATTGCTAATTAAAAAAAGGGAGAATCCTTGGGATACTCCCGCCCCCCTGCCAATAGAATACTTGGGATACTTTGAAACATAAAAGGAAAAGGTAACTTGAACATATGAGATTATATGCTCAAATTAATAATTTAATTAATTTGATTATATGTTCAATTTGATTTGATTATACGTATTCTGGAACATAAAATAATCATTGTAGAATTAATATAAGGAGGAATAAAACGAAAAATTTTGAGAAAATTTGATCATTCTTATATATAGTTCAAAAAACTTTTCTTAATACGCCAAATTTAGAACGTCGTATTTACGTCTGACCGTTAAAAAAAAAAGGTCAATCTCATAATTATTGCAAGATTGATAACTCTCTCTCTTTTTAATATATTTAGAGAATATTTTGAGTGATTTTTGAAAAGTAAAAAAAAAATCAGAAGATTTGATTTTAAGCATTATTTGGGAGATTTATTATAAATATCTTAGTTGAAATAAATAAAAATAATTAATATTAGGTTTAAGATTTAGTTGATTTTATCTTATCTTATTTCAATTTTTTATAGTTTAGTTCCTTTCCTTTTATTTTATCTTCCTTTTCATTTTAGCTTTTCTTTTTATTTGTTTTATTTTCTTCTCCTTCTTCCATAATATAAGGAGGAATAAAACGAAAAAATTTTGAGAAAATTTGATCATTCTTATATATAGTTCAAAAAAATTTTCTTAATACGCCAAATTTAGAACGTCATATTTACGTCTGACCGTTAAAAAAAAAGGTCAATCTCATAATTATTGCAAGATTAACAACTCTCTATTTTTAATATATTTAGAGAATATTTTGAGTGATTTTTGAAAAGTCAAAAAAAATCAGAAGATTTGATTTTAAGCATTATTTGGGAGATTTATTATAAATATCTTAGTTGAAATAAATAAAAATAATTAATATTAGGTTTAAGATTTAGTTGATTTTATCTTATCTTATTTTAATTTTTTATAGTTTAGTTCCTTTCCTTTTATTTTATCTTCCTTTTCATTTTAGCTTTTCTTTTTATTTGTTTTACTTTCTTCTCCTTCTTCCAGCAAGCATCAATGCACCGTTTAGGAAATTCTTGAAGGATCATGAGGAGCACGTGCTGATTGTGGAGATGGGGACGACACCGCTTGAGAGCAACGAGCTGAAAGGTCTTGAAGGAGGACTCATCAACCTAGACTCATCAACCTAGGCCCCGTTTCGCAGATAAGTGGAAATTCCCATAAAAAGCTGAGACAAAACTCTTCTTCTATTCTATAAATTATTATTAAAAAACTATTTATAAACTGTTCTAAACGGATTCTTAGTGGATTCGGCGGGGTAGGAAGGGAGGCCGCACTGTTCTGGGAGCTGGTTCTGGTTCGAAAGGAAGGAAGGCCGCCGGAACTGTGGGGGTGATCTTCTTCTTCGCTGGACCTGAGGAGAAATGCCGACCGGCTCTGCGGACAGGACGGCACTGGTTCTGAGTCAATGGGGATAGAGGAGGAGAGGCGATAGAGCACTGTTCAGTTTTTGGATTTCTTACGCCAATCAAAAGCAAGGAAGTAGAGATGCTGTTGAACTAGTTCTGGGAGGAGAGGAGAATCATTGTGATCGTCTTCTTCATTAGAGTTAGGAGTCGACTGGTTTTGAGCAGAGGAGCTGTGATAGGGGCTTCGAACAGTGTTTTGCTTCCAATCTTTCTTTCTTTTCATGATTTTCAATCTGGAATAATTGTTGCTGAGATGATTATGTTTAAAATCATGTGTAGGTAATTTTTTTTACAGCCTAGAGAAAGAATTGAGCTTTGTTTTCACCGAATTGAGGATGTTAGTGTTAAATTTGGTTACTTAATCTTGTTCTTCATTGTCCATTTGATGACTGGCCACCATTAATTGTGAAATTGAGAATTAAAGTTTTTCTTGACAAAGGAGATTTTAATTAAGCTCTTAGATTAAGTAATATGAGATTGGATGATAATCTAATTTATGATTAAGATAGAAATATACCTAATTGCTTCGTATAATTGTTGATAAGTGAGATCAAATTGTTCAGCCTCTTAAGTCTTAGGTAATTGTGTGAGAGATTAATTAATTAATTTAAGAGAGTTATAAGTGGACCGACAAGCACTTACATCTAATTATACTCTAGATTAACAAAATTGACATTACAACTAATCAATTTAGTGAAACAAGATTTAAGAAGCTAGTAATGGATTGGTGACTCTAGGTTGTTCTTTTTAATATTTGCTCTAGTTAATTTGAAAAAGCTTTGTATGGGAAAATTAATTTGGCAGTCCTTGTAATTTTATTCAATTTTGAATCAAGTCCTTATAGTTTTTTTTCTTTTTATTCCCTCCTCGTTGTTTACTCAGTTATCTGCTTTGGTCCTTCTGTTATAGATGCCGTTAGTTTGGGTTGACTAGGGGCTAACATAGCGCTAAATAATATCTGACCAAGCATACCATCTTCCTCACCCACGCCACCTCCTCCCTGAACTTCTCTCTCTTCCTTCCCCACAAAGCTCGTGTTGCAGAATGATGTTGCTACTTAGGCTATCATAGCTCGTCCATTCATGCTAAGCTAAAGGTACTACAGTGGTGGTCACTGTGTCAGGAGAATGACGATACTTTTTGGATTAGAGAAGAACGCAATGTCAGAACTTGTTCTGGGAGTTTGATTTCGTATCATCGTTACTTAAATCGCCAGAACATGTTGCCCAGAGACAATGGAGGAGCTTAAAAGAACTTCTATGGCTTCTTCTTCTAAGCTGAGAATTATTGGTGGAGTTGAAAGTGCACGCAGCCTCCACTAGGTGCGACCATGTTCTGTTTGTCTTACCGCCGGCACCGATCTAGTCAAGCGTTAATATATCCCAAAAGAGCAGAAACTTCTCCTTCCCCGACCCCACGCCGTCCGGTCATTGGATCTGCAAAAGGAACGTTTGTGAAATCTCCACGTCACCGTAAGAGCTGTAGCCATTTCGCGAGAGCCAGCCGAGCACCATGATCTAAGTGAAGCTGGCTTACTCTCGTTGGCTCAAGCTCTGTTACTCCCGTCGCCATGGGAGGTGGTAACAATTAGGGAGGAGGAGGATACCATTACATATGCGAGGAGGAATTACTGAATCTGAAACACAAAGCAAAGCTTCTACTAAAGACGATGATTGCGAATAAAGAAAGAGTACATTCTGGCCACAAAAAAAAAAAAAAAAAAGAATAAAGAAAGAATACATGAACTATAAGAGAGAGAGATCACGGTGTTGCTTTGAAGAGACTGTGTGGAGAAGGGAGAGAGAAGCTGGGGAAGGAGGTGGTGCCGGCGACGAAGATGATGTGCTTTGTGCTTACTCAAGCATTATTCAGCGCCATGTCAGCCCAAACTAACGGCATCTATGCAGAAGGACCAAAGCAGATAACTGGGCAAACAATAAGGAGGGGATAAAAAAGAAAAAAACTACGGGCACTTGATTCAAAATTGAGTGAAATTACAAGGATTGCCAAATTAATTTTTTCTATTGTTTTATTTTAATTTCTTTTCACTCAATTTTATTAAATCCTGATTTTCTCAACTTATATAAACAAAAAGAATATTTTTATTGTCTAATTACTAATTAATTGAGTTTTCTGTGGGATGAACCTTGATTTGCCACTTTCTAGTTTTATGACCCGTACACTTGCAGTGCGTCTTACTATTTGGTAGCATCAAAGATATTCACTATAATTAGCTCAAAGTGCAAAACTAGCTATTATCTATTAAAAGACAAAATTATGAAATTATAACACAATAAAAAAGACAGTCAAAAATAAATCCTTGCCTTTTTGTAGGGATTTCAATGTTGTATTTTTTTCCGTAATTTGAAGAGGAACAAAATAATGAAGAGAAAATGAAAAATTTTCTCACAGAATGACAAGAACACAGAATCGATCTGCCAAGCAAATGATCACAAAAAGTTTAAGTTTTAGAATTTTAATGATATAATAAATAATCACATGTAGTATATGGCAAGAGACAAATTAAACTAATTATTTAAACGGAAGCATGTTATTCAAAGTGATAATAATATGAAATATATATATATATATATATATATATATATATAAGCCATATGATACATGCGACACCCCGAAAGTTAAGGAATGACCAGCATAGAATATGAGAGAACCCACATTCCTTAGGCCTTAAAGCAAATAAATAATTACCCCCTTAATAATGTTATTATCACTAAATCAAACATATAAAAATATTTATTGTATTCACACATAAACATACATTCCAAAATAATAAAAGAGGATAGGAATTTGATTATAAACTACACAGAGCATTTAAATCATTAAAATAGAAACAGATGTAAATTTAAATTTATGTGAATTAGTAGGTGTACTCAATAAATTTACAAGCTTTGATTAGTAATGAAACGCCTCTATCATTAAGGTCGGCGGTGCTCTCTAAGGCTGAAATTTTTTTTTTTCCGATGAATAATGTACCATTATTGAGAATAAGATAAAGCAGTGCAAAAATTAAATACATATTGTTTTCTACAATAAATGATTAACTGTTATTTACAATAAATTAAATACAAATTGTTTTCTACAATAAATGATAAGCTAGTAAAATATATAAAAGAAAATATATAAATGAATTTTAGTAGATAAAATTTGAAATTTACTAAACATTAAAACAACTTATGCATGAAATCTAATCACGTAACAATGTGAAAAACTATTTTTGATTGAGGACTTCAACAGAACTAGCAACAAACGTAGACACATAGTCCATGAGGGCAAATAACTAACAAGAGTGGCTGAAGCCAGAAATGCAAGCACAAAAACGATGCTCAGGAATATCAAGCGAGTTCTATGTTAACCAAGATGCACCAATACAAACATAGCCGAAACTATGAAACAAGTGTAGCCTAAGCCATGAAACAAGCACAGTCGAAGCCATGAATATCAAGCGAGCTCAATAGTAATCATAGCATGCCACATACTAATAATTCTACCATTAGCTGCCAACATTCTATATTCAATCCTCACAAAAACATTTACAAACAAGCATGGCGTCAAAACCAATAGTAAACAAAGCTTTTCTATCACTAAAAATTTGTAAAAAGAATATTTCATAATAGAAGAGCCCAGCATGAAAGTTCACAAAATCTGAAATATTTTATTCAAATTCTGTCATTGGACAAAACCTCTTTTTTTTTCAAATTTATATTAATGGCCCGCATAAAAACATTTCAATACATTTAAACATTATGATATTGATAAAGTGAAAATGAATAACAATACAATTCAAATTAAATTTTTTTGTTGAAACAATACTTAAGAAATGTAGTAGCTAAATAAAAATATAACAAATAAGAAAATATCATTTATGAAAATGTTTATGGGATGCTATTTACATACAGTTTACGCCTATTAATTAGCTTCTGCATTATATTGACTCCTTAATATCTAATATTCCAAATAATGTCATTATTATTCCAACTATAACTTTTTATGAAATATTTACAATATCCCACTTAACAGGATTTTCTTTTCCCTAACAAGGTTTTCCTTAACTTTTACCATATCCAAACATTATTTCAAGTTTTATAAGTCACTTCACATAATATACCAACACTTAATATATCCATACACTCACAATTCAATTCTTAAATCAAAGCTATTGTTTATAAAACCAAACTATGTTATACAAAAAAAAAAATGCATCCAATACCTCACAAACAATATCCTCACTTTATAGGTTAAACTTATGTTACTTAAGTCATTTATTAATATTCTTCAACAACTTAGCAAGTACAATCAACAACCTCCACATAGGCATTCCTGGGTTAACATAAGAATAAACAAACTTAACTATCGAAGTTTCCAAGTGGTGTTCTTTCCAACATTAATTTTTCTTTTTACCAAGTTTTCAATTAGAACACTCTTAAATTTAACCAAATTTCTTTCCTACACAATTCCACAAACACCTTGTGTTGATATTAAAAATCAAGTTGTAAAACAATCATCATCATCTCAAATTGCTAACCAATCAAATTTAAGCATTCTTGTTAACCCCCAAAACCAAATAAATTAGATTTCTTGACAACTTTCAACCTATCAATAAACATCATACTCTGCCATTCAACAACAACATATCATTCAAGTTCAAGCATCAAAGTCATTTCACAAAAGTCTCAATATTCCATTCAATACCAATATCTTGCTTTCAACTCAGCTTTCAAACATTTTATCATGCACCTAATGTGCATTTAATTTGGCAAGTTAAAAGAAAAAAAAGATGTTCCTCTTAAAATTACAGCCCCGAACCACATACATTATATTTATAATTCAACTATATTTAGTCACCAAAACTTGATAAAGCTAAAATCTAACACCAACTAGATTTCCCAATCCACACACATACTTGAATAGAGAAAGAATGGGGGGGGGGGGACTCTACTATATTAAGAAAAATAACAGCATTCTAAAAATAGAGTAGGAGGAAGATCTCTAAACATACCTAGAAAATCACGTATGAATAAAAATTTGAAGCTTTGCGTGGACCTCGTCTCACTCCTAAATCACCAAAACAAAGAGGGGAGAACCAGGTTGGCGTTTCGGAACACACCCTTTTAGCAATATCAAACCAACTAGAGGGGCATATTGTCGGCAAGGCAGAAGAACCAGAGGAAAGGAAGTAGACAATTTTAGTGTTGAGAGTGGGATTAGATGAGATCATCTAGAAACTTCTTTTCCTCTACCTAGGATCACTGACCTCCCAGGGAAAGAAAGAGGGAGTAATACATCTAAAATAAAATAACCTAATACAATCTTTGCTCTTTCAAAAATTTCTAATAGAGATTAATGTTATAAATTAAAAAAAAACTTAAGTGACCAAAATCAAAATGAAAACAAACTTAAAGTACTAAATTTTTTATTAATCTAAGAAAAAATTAATTTGGAGATCCTTGTAATTTTCATCAGTTTTGAATTATGTCTTTGAGTTTTTTTTCCCCTTTTATTGGCCCTTAAACTTTTCCCCATCAAGTCCCTGGGTCCTTGCCATTAAATAGTTATTAACACCGTTACAAATATCAACTATGCATCGGTATGAGATTAAAGACAACCTTCAGTGTGACTAGAGTATGGAGATTGTTCTAATCAATAGAGACGGGAATGCCCAAACTGATAACCTGGGCAAACAAGATCTAAGCTGTCCCTATGGGCTTTAGATAGTAGGGAACTCTTAGACATGCTCATGCTAGAGGTTAACACAGAATGGGTCGTTGTTTTGCCTTTGTTTCTTTTCGTTTTTACCTTTCATGTATAAAAAAAAAAATTGATTTAGTGATGCATGCTTGAAACATCTCCCACAACGAGGCACCCACAAGAGTTTGCTGAGAACACCTCCGTCCTCTTTCGGGACTGCACCTCAACCCTTCTACTTATGGTGGGACAGAAAAAAGACCCAACTTCGACTTATGTGAAATAAAAAGTGACATACCATTAAATAGTTATTATCTATGCATGATATGTGAATTAGGAGAACCTCCCCTGTTTTAGTAATGGAAAAACAGAGTAAAGTGAACTACTCACCATCAACACGAGGCTACCACTAAAGATCTGAATATTATTGCAATCTCCCACACCTTCAAGAATCAATTAATATTTCCCTGAATCTTCACTATATATATAATATTATATGACTGTGGAATCTGTAATTTTCATTAAATCATTAATCTGCATATAATGAGAAAGTACTCAATGGTGGACCTAAGCTTGCTTTTGATTTTCCAATAGCAATTATAATTATATATATATTTAAAAAGCTCACGTAGGCTTCTTAACCTTTTTTTTTTTTGTGCTTTCCCTATAAAATCAGTAAACACTCTTTTCTTGTGTGCGTACTCTAATTAAGTTCGGCTATGAGCAAAAGGGTCAAGTTGTAGTTGCATGAACTGAAGAGGGTGGGGGTGTTGTTAACAATCTCTTAGGGGTGATCGGTCATGTGTTGCCTGGGCAAAGTACAGTTCAAGCATTAAGAAACTCCAGACAGGGTCAAGCTAGATGGTGAGGGAGACCTTTCAAACGCGTATCACTTATTCGTAACCGAAACGGCAAGGACCAAAGGATTTAACGGGAAAAAGTTTGAGGACCCAATGAAAAGAAAAAAAATGCATGAGGACCTAATTCAAAATTGATGGAAAGTACAGGGATCTTCAAATTAGTTTTCCCTCAATCTAATAAAATATTAACGATATTATGTTTATTTAAGGGTAGTATGGTAATTTTGAGTGATAAAGATGACAAATAAATTATTTCCTTCACACACTGGAGACTTGAGAGGAACAAGAAGCAAGGCTCTTTAGATTTAAACTCAAATATAATAATGAGATATTAATACTGTTTAGTATTTAATTTCCCATATCTCTTTTTTCACTTCCTTTTTTAATTCAAATTTATTATTTTAATTAATAAATAAATATTTATTCACTACAATAGAATGCACCCAACTTCTCTTTTTGTATTTAATCCAAAAATTTAAATATAGATATGAAATATGCAAATCTAATAATATTGTTGTTATTATTACTACTGTTACTGTTACTTTCGACTATATTCATTGTTTCTTCTCTCTCTTCTTCTTCTTTTTTTATTTTATTTTACTGACTCGCATCATCCATTAATCAATTATGGTTTAATTTAAGAGTTCTCAAATAATTCTTGGGGTCATTACAATACAAGTCTTCTATTTATGTTATTTTTTAATCACATGATGTGTGTGTGCGCATTTTGATTAATATTAGAATTAATATAAGGATGAATAAAAAGAACAAAATTTCATCATACCCATATAATTTTATGGAAAAAAAAAAAAACTCTTCACAATGCACAAAGTTTAGAACACCATATTTAGGTTTGACGTAAAAATATTTATAGTATATTTTTGGGATCACATGATACATGTTTTACTCTTCTACTATAATTTAGAATATTCTTAATTCTTATTTTTTTTAAAAAGTCATAGAATTAAAAATTGATGATTAGTATTCATGTTTCAAGATTCTATCGAGGTCTCCTAGGATCACAAAATGTGTTTTTATCAATTTCATTCATTAGGATACTTTAACTTCATGATCACAATGTTGTTCAAAATTTAATCATATGACACTAGTCCAAACACCTTTCTAATGAAAATATTTTATCGTGAATCTTTTCTCTATTTCTTCTTCAATTCTATTATTGCCCATTTGGTTTGTAACAATGCGACTAGTATTTGTATTTACAGAATCATCAGAAAATAAATTTCAATATAATTTTGAAAATATGGGGAAGATGAACAAACAAATTTTACATGAAAAGAGGCAGATAAAATCAATGATGTCATTTTGTGTATAGGATTGATGTCTTTTTGTCATGTGACACCGCTTTATTGACTTCCATATGTGTAATCTTGCCCACAATCACTTGTAATATAAGATCCATTTCAATTGTCGATGTTTAAAGTGAAAAATGTGTTTTTAAAATTAAAATTGTGGCATTTTCATGATATATATGTCTTTAAGAGATGATAACAACAACAATAATAATAAGCATCCGTTTTATGTATGCTATTAAAGAAAATTTTTAATATATTTATGTATAATTAACATATTCCAACAAATTATGGTTAAAGTAGAAATTTAAAAGAAAAAGAAAAAGAAAAAGTATTTTTTTTTTTGGGTCAGGAAAAAGAAAAAGTAAATTGGCCATCGCATGTTGCATTCTTTTTCAAAAGGAATTTGCGTTTATCAATTTTTTAATTGATAGTTTAATTAAAGTTATTTTTAATAATTTTTTTATTGCAACGGGATGTGATTTTTGACCCCCTTAAACTTTAGTCATTTGTAATTATGATTACCTCCGAATCACAAAATAATATTTATTATCGTTTATTCTTTGCTTGTTCAGTAAGTTCCCAAGTTTCTTTCTATAGGTGGTTTTTCTTTTCTCCTTTTTTTTTTTTCTTTCCAAAGAGAGGCAAACTAATATTATAAAAAAAATCATTACATCTACCGTTCTGATTGAACAGGTAAGAACCTGAAGAACATAAAAGATAGAAAACTTCTTGAGTTACAAATATATATATATATATTTATATATATAACTAATAACTTTTCCTCTCTGACTTTTTTTTTTTTTAACCAGCCCTCTCTGACTAATAATTCCCTCTCAATCCCACCCACTCACTTATTCAGACACATTATCTTTAGGCCTTACCTACATGGTTTCAGTTTCATCTAAAAATAATACTCATCTGGTCAATGAGTCTTATATTTACGACTGGAAGAGCACCAAATAATTGTTATGCGCTTACAATTTTAAATCCTGCCATTATTGTCCCAGAAAATGTATTTTAATTTTTTTTAAAAATGATGATACTTATATTTTTTGGTTGATGTATACAATTATTTTTTACTTTTTTCCTCCAAATATTTCTGAACTAGCCAATGACTCTCACCACAAAGGGTCTGAATCGAGAATGAAGCGTTGCTGCTATATGCCTTCCTATAACCCTTTTCATTTTCATTTGTAGTATTTAATTTCAGAATTACTCTCTTCTTTCTTGGATTTCTTGTATTTACTTCTGAAATTTCTGGGTAACTAAAACAGGCTACGTTTCTTCCTTCTCTTTCTTTTTTTTTTTTTCCTTTTTGCTTTCTTTCTTTCTCTTCTGTGCTTTTACCCTGTAGCTTCATCTTCTCTGGAATGCCTAATGGCATAGCCAAATTGTTTAGATTTTATTTCATGCTTGTTAAAACTTATTCTATGTTACAAGCTGTCAATGTTAGCATGATGCAGAGAAAACCTTTCTCTATCTGGATTCCCAAGATCCATTATTCCTAGTTTTGGATCACAGATCTCACATGAACGGTCTAAATTTTTTCCTTACTTATACGATGCTTTATTAATTCCAATCAAGAACACTGCCAAAGTTAATTCCTTTTCATGCGGATTATAATGCCTTCTTTCTACTATTTTTGTCTGATTTATATTCTTTTGGCCTAGCTAGAGTCCCATATGTTGCACCAAATCTCAAATATGCTTTGTAAATAATGAGTTTTGAAGAAACCTCCCAATCAGTTTCGAACATTACAGATTGATCCCACCATGCTCTGTTTTAGAGCAAGTAAAACAGAGCTTTATTTTGTGTTTGGACGATGATGATGATGATGATCGTAATAATAATTGCCCTTGTCCGAGGATTGAGGAAAAAATCAATTAAGTCATTCATGAGTCAAATATTATCGATATATAACTTCACAGATTTTCTCGTTAAACGTATTAGAATCATATGGTTTATTTGATGATCTAACACGATACCGAAATAAGGATTATGAAATAGAATAAATATGGCCATGTTTAAAGTAATCATCTGTCTAAAGGATTATGATTTTTCTACTTGTTACTCATAAGTGAAAATGTTGGCAATCAAGATGCTTATATGTCTGTCTTCACCTGAGCCAAAAGATTACAAAATAACGTCAAAAATGACGTCGATTCCTCCCACTGGAAAAAAGTTATTCAAATGGGACAATGAAAACATCATTTTTGAGATGATAAGAACATGACAACGAAAGGTTATTAAAATAAGACAATAAAAGGAAACGTCATTTTTGGCATCTCAGAAATAACATCCTTAAAAACAGAGTCATAGCTTTATGGTTGTTGTGGAGCCTTCAGAGATCGGTAATACTAACCATAGAAGAAACATCGTTATCCACTTAAATGCACTGTGCTTCGTGTGAGAACAAAGCGTAGCTCATCATGTTGATTTTGTTTTGCTGAAAGATTATGTATGGTCAAGCGATCTGTGTTCAGAGACAACAATAATATTCTTATCAAACAAACATCGGAGTCAATTTTAAACAAGTCTTTATGCATGACCTAGGAGCATTCTCATTTGGCGGGGGGCCAAATTGCATCTAATTATTACTCGTTGCATAGTCTATACCAATAATAAGTCCTTTTGTGAAAATTAAAAAGGACAACATGAAGCACCCGAATAGTTGCTAAAATCCAAAATGCCTATGTTGAGCCATCAAGTTGGCATGCTCTTATTGAGCCACTTTGACCACTTTTGCATCCTCTACCTCCTCATCATGAATAGCTTAAAGCATTACCTCGTTGCTCTTAAGATCATTGTCTAAACCCTTTAGAACATTTTATATGCTATTAACTTCAAATTTGCTCACAGTAAAAAATCTTAGGATCTGTTTGGTTCAACCCCATTGTAGGCCAGTGATTGTAATGGGGATTACATTATCAAGAGAATGATGTTTGGTTACTTTTTAGTATGGTAATAAGGTTTATCATGGTAATGATGATTACCAAAAATTTGGTAATCTCTGTTCATACTTTCCTCATGAATACTTATTACCATCCCATTGCATGTTTTAAAAAGTTTTATTTACCCATCATATATAATATAAAAAGACACAATATCCTCAATCCCTCCACTCATCTTCTTTTTCCTTGGACTTCTTCTTCCCCCGCTTCTATCTCACTCATTTCCATTGTCGACGGTGTCATCATCAATGCCCCACTACCTCCTTCCTTTGCCTCCACCATCTTCTTCAATGCCGATGGAGCCTGTTCCTTCAATGCCAACAAAGTTTCATCTCTCAATCATGACTCCTTCTCACAATTGCACTCCAAGGCTTTCATTTTTGAAGTTCAATCTCAACACCAAGCAATTGAAGAGGATGTAGGAAGAGGAGGATCAATAGTTTTGATTTTCCCAAAGACTCAAAAAATTGATTCCAAATTTGTATAGTTAGTTCCAGGTTTAATTTGTCATTCTTTGTGTCTTAGTTAGTTACTTCCAGAAAATTGGTTCCAAATCTGTATAGTTTGTGGCTAGACTTGTGCTTCATGAGTTTTGATTCTATATTGAAATTAATGTCATGCATGTTTCCCTTGTCATTTTATTTTTTGTCGTTGAAGAAATACAAAAGGAGAAGGCAAACCTTTTTTTTTTTTCCCTGTTGGATAATGATATTTTGGTCTTTTATGTGTTTACATATATAATCTAGTATAAAAATTAATTTTCTTTTGTACATCTCCAATGTCATACTAAACATTCTGATGGTAATCAAGATTGCATTACACCTCATTGCATTGCATAGTAGAGGATACGTCTAACTGAACCAAACAGGCCCTTACTATTTATATACTCAATCCAGTCCTTATCAAAACCCAAAAGATAAGCATCCTTCAAATGTTTTGCCAACATCACCTTGTCGGCCTCGGTGATGGTGAAGGGATGGTTCGAGATTATGTAGCAATCTATATACATAGAGGAAAAATAATCTCACTTTTGGGGACGTCTTTTTATGAAGCATTACCCTTTATAAGCTGCTCCCATTTCGCTCGCCACTACTATGGGAATCGTTTTTGCTTTCTTTTTCTCTGGCTACTAAGATGTTTCAGTTCGCCAGGTTGTCTCTTGCCTGCCCATGGATTCAGTAGCAGTTCGAAAGGTTGACCTATTCGGGAATCTCTGGATTTACGCTTATTTTCAATCGAAGCATTTATAACACTTGGACTTCTTTCTTGGTTAGTCTTCATTGAAAAAAAAAGAAAAGAAATGAATGAGTATTTAGTAGAAAATCAATTCAACTAGTATTAGAAAAGAGAAAGAAAGTTTTATGAGAAATGACTTATTTGTGTGTGTACAGTTGTTCTGGCTACATAGGATAAGTTGACCTTTCCCCAAAAAAAATTGGTATTATTAATGATTTATCTTTACTCAAACATAAAAATTGTTTTTTCATCTCTTGTCATTTTGCATAGTGAACTTAATGTTTAGTAGGAGTATTAACTTTATAGTCCCTGTTTTGATAATTCTTTTTTTTTAAAAAAAAAAAATCAATCTCCTCATGAACTTTCCAAATGACATAAATACCCTTAATTATGCTGCCCTGTTTCTAACAAAGTGACTGTTAGAGAAAGTCTTTGGCATGTTAGGGACATGGATATCTCGCACAAAATCTCAAATATGAATCGTGTTTTTCATAATGCTTCCCAATAATGTGGTTTGTTAGAGTTTTAATACTCCTTTAATCCTATTTATAGGGCTAAGAGAAAATAAGTTTTTTGGTTCTATTTATAGAGTAGAGAGATAGATTTTTCATATAAATGTACACCTTTACCCTTTCTTTATTATTATATTGACTTTGTTTTCAGGGGATATAATGTATATTAAATAGGGTTAAAGTTAAAAAGTTATTAAATTTTAAATGAGAGTTAATGAAGTTTAAGATTTTCATTGGTTTGTATGAAACATGTTAGAAGTTACTTATAGATATAATCAGAAGAGTAGCGAAAGTGATATTTGTGCAGTTTTGGGCAATTCATTTTCGCCATACCGTTTTGGAAATATCACCTTGAAAATACATAAGCCTTTGGTGATAAAGAGAAATTAAGAAAGTGAGGGACCATTGGCAGCCCTTGAAGTGAAAATGCCTGCTTTGAAAAGAATCAATCTGTAAGTAAAGTATATTTGATATTAGCATCTCAAATGCCATGTTTTATTACATTCTTAATTATAAACATAACAGAGGCTCATTATATATGCATGGAAAGAGAGAAATTCTAAAGTATTTGATGATAAAAAGTTCCCCCGTTTGCAAATTCTAAAATCTGAAATTAGTGTGAAAGTGAGATATTGTCTTCCAGAGAAAGCAAGGCAAGTTGATATAGATGATCTTAGAGTCTGCATTATTGTGTAGAATCCATATTGTAAATGTTATAAATTTTTTTGTCACCAATAGAGATTTTGGAAAAGATACTTAAGAACTCGTTTCAAAAGGTGGCCTAAATTTCTTTTGCTCCCCGTTTGTGTGCACGTAGTTGTTCTGGTTTATGCGACGAATTAAAATTCCAAAAAGAAAAAGCAAAATTCTCGCTTGACGTTAAGGCCTCGATCGCATAGGGAAGGGAATTTGCGTCACTTACATGTACGATGCCGTTTTCAATATCCAACAAGAACAGGGGAAAGACTCAGATAGCATAAAACATTAGAACGGATGAATTCATTAATTCAGAATTAAAGAGAGGTAAGTTGATAAAGACTTGTAATTTGCTTTATCATAAAATGTCAAACAGAGGATACCGCACATTGATCTTACCATGCTCTGTTTTAAAGCAGGTACAACAGATCTTTGTTTTGTGTTTGAATTATTATTATTATTCAATAACTTAATATTCAAAATTAAATAAATTAATATATATTTAACATTGACTGTCTTTGTGCAAAAAGAAATTAGTAAAGAAGAATATTATCAACTGCATTCAGTTCCATCCACTCAAATATAAAAATGTCAATATGTTTTGCAAACATTTTTCCACATGGAGAGCAGTCTCGTGATAACATATACATGAAGTGAACATCTTTTAATCACTCAAAAACAACAAACACGAAGCATGAAAATAAAAGTACAAGTTTCTGGTCACACCTGTAATTTTAGTGAAATTCAAAAGCATCTCTAAACACCCTCAACATTGCAGAGTTTGATATCAATAGATGAAGTGCACATCTTTTAATAACCCAAAAAAAAAACATGAAGCAAGGAAAAGAAATCCAAGCTAGAATCCAAAATGTTTATTTTTAGCAGCAATCATTTCCCTGTATTGGTTTTGCCTTGCTAGAATCTCTTGTCGGGCCTTCAAAAGCTGAGTATGATTTGCCATCACATTTGCATGCTCTTGTAACGCAGCTTCCAGGTGCTTTTGAGCCATTTCGGCCACTTGAGCTGCCTTAACCTCTTGATTTCGAGTAGCTGCAAGCATTGCCTCATTGGTCTTGAGATCACTGTCCAAACCCGTTATAATTTCTTGGATGCCATCAAAATCAGATACATCACTATTAAAAACCTTAGTCTTAATAGATTCAAGCCAGTCCTTATCAAAACCAACAAAACGAGCATCCTTTAATTTCTCTTCCAACAACCTCTTGTCTGCCTCAGTGATTGTGAAGGGTGTTCTGGTGGTTAGAATGTGGAGTATATCAATCAATACCCTATAGGATACGCACAGCATTTGGGTGCTTCGATCATTTGTAGACAGACGCAGTTGTGGGTGAGTCTTGAGTGACTCTTCCAATAAAGAAGTCTCAGAACCCTCTAATTTCATCATCTCAACTATCTCTTGCACTCCACTAACATTCAAAGCTTGGTCAGTCTCAAGAACAGAAGGTGCCGAATCTGAAGGAGTAGAAAATGGAAGCAACGAAGATTGTGCATGCTCAGTATTAATATTTGATGACTTTGTCACATCAGGATGCTTAATTTGGCCTAATAAACCATCACATTATTAGTAGAATATTTAAGTGGCCCAAAGCAACATGATCAACATTAAAGGGAATAGATAGATAACCTCTAGAACATGACAGCTCTTGTTCCATCTGCCAAAGATTGCTTGGGTCATCAGTCACATGCTCACTTGAATTTGGTTGGCCACCACGGGACGCCATTTTTGTCTTGGATTCATCTTGAGTTACATTTGTCTCATTGATGTCCTTGTCATTATTAACACCCTTGTGTCGAGTCGTTGACCGTGGAATGGGTACACCATTACCAATGACATTGGCAGGAGGCTCATCAGAAACTTTAATATCATCTGCAACACCATGAGTTCGCTGGTTAGTGGTTTCAAAACCTTTTGTCTATTTCTTCTTAAACTAGTGAAGTAATGATAGAATGAAAACTATCTAAGAATTAATCGACAAAGACGACATCCAAAGAAGAGTTCAAGGAAACTCACTACCAGTAGGCTTGCAGAGTGAAGCTTTTGAAGATTTAGCACTTCGTGGCGAGATTGCCTTAGAAGTTTGCTCACTTGAAACAGTTGCCGTACATGGCACAAGCGGGTCTCCTATGAAATCATGTGTGCGGATAATATAGTTATCAAATGCTCTAAGGATAAAAGATTTCATTTATAGAAACCAATTGAGTATCGTACCAAGAATGGAAGTCTTGGGCTTTTCTTTTAGGAAAGAGTTCTTTGCTTTTGTGTCACTTTGACGATATCGAGTAGTTATCAAGCCACCTGCGAAGCCCAAAGTAAGTAACCAATATATTACTTATAAGACAAGACACTAAAATATATGTTACCTTCTCTTTCCTCTTCCTCCTGAGATTGTGTACCATGTCTTGTCATTTCTTCTTTTGACTGTGGCTCCATCATGATTGATTCCATTTTCAGTTCTTTGTTGACTGACTCATCCTATGTAAAGATAAATATGAAAGGGACATAAGTTCAAATATCTAGCATAAATATATGTATTGATATTAGAAATAACAATAAGTCACATTTGAGCATTAATTCTATAATGAACTAAATGCTATGTTTGTAGTTCATATTACTTTTATTAGTTGTAATTAAATCAGTTGGATGATGTTTCAGTTTTCTTTTGAATTTTGGCTCTGAGGTGCACTTGAATACCACTTTTTTTTTTTTTTTAAATTGACCTGCATCAAACAAAATGGTTAGTACTTATTTTTTAGGCTGCATTTGACATACCATCCAATGTGCCTTTGCAAAATTCTGTGAGTCCAATGTAGATTGTTCTGGATCAATCATGGTTCTTTCATTTCTCGCCACTTTGCCCATCAACTCATCCTATGTGAAAGATAAATATATAAAAGGCAAAAGTTCGAACAAGCTAGCATGAATAAAGAATAATAATCTACAGGCAAAGGATGATGATGATGATGATATCACTTTTCAAGATGCATTTTATGGACCGGTTTTGTTTATAATACTTGGATATTCCCCTCGTAATCATTCTTCCAGAAAGAAAAATAGAATTACTTATGCAGTAGGATCTTTCTTTACTTTCATTGCTAGAAAGAAATTTTATTATATACTAGTTTTTTTATTTTGTATTTTGACCGATGCCTCTATTATATATAATCAAGGGAAAGTCATAGAGAAATCCCATTAAGCAACTTATTTACTAATAGATCCTATTCACATAGCGCCGGTGGTATTTACGTGTAATCCTTCATGACTAAAAAGAAATATGTCTCCTTTATCTGTTTGTTTAAGGTTTTATTAAAAAAATAGAGAATAAGTTTAACTTTGCGGTAATTTTCTTGATCAACACCTTAGTGAAAATAAAGCAAATAGATAGATAGATAAAGAGATAAGGCAAAACATACTGATTGTCCTATTACAATTGAGTCAGATGATAAATTTGTCTTCTTCGGCTTCTCAAAAGTAATACCCTCTTCGACGATCTCCTTTGCATCTTCCTTATTACCCTAACCAACACCAAATGATAAAAAGGTTTAGTTATGAATGAAAATGTTCAAATATGACATCAAATTCAAATTTTTATGCCAACATTTAGAGTGCAAAAGCATGGTTTGCTTCAAGATAATTTTGAAACAGAGAAAGAGAAAGAAAATGAATATACTGCACTAGTGAATGGCGGCATATGATTAAAGCTTGTAGACATAATCATGCTGGTGACAAGAGAAAGTAAGAAAATGCCATTAACAAAAATAATATGTGTATAGCAATGAAATGAGACATACTCTTGTGAAATTTGAGGAACTAGTTGTGGTTTGTTGGGGTTCTAAGGCTTGTCTTCCATTTGTATGGAAAAAAAGATTCTGCTCTGGCTCTCCCCAAATTTTAGAATCTTGATTTTTACAGTCATCAGAAAATTGAGTGGTTGTAGTTTCTGCAAGTACATAATAATTTTTAATTAGAATTAATGACGGACTTCTTTGAATGCATACCATAAAAAGAAAATTTGGAACAATCATGTACTATGGAAGATTTTTCCAATTTCTTATATTAAAACCTGAATAATGAGCTTTTCATATGTTTGCATGAATGCATTTGAATAATATTCCTATTCCTTTTGTGCGTTAGGTCACCTGTATCAACTCTTATATTACCATTTCCACTTGGGACGATGGCATGGCCAAGAGATTTGTTAGAAGCTTGAACATCATCTACAACATTAGAAGTTTGTTGGTTAGTGGTTTTTAAATATTTCTTCCTATATTAATGAAGAAACATAATGTTAAAATGAAAACCATCCAAAATATAATTGTAAAAGCAAATAAAGATTTATAATAGGTAGAATCACTTATAAGGCATAGACTAGAGTCTTGTGCAAGGTTAGTGACACTCCTCATAGCAAGATTAGCTTCTGCGGTGTATGAATAAAACTTGAATGAAATGTCACTATAAGATGACAACAAAGAAAATCACCATTGGAAGGCTTGGGGAGAACGGTTGAAAGACTTTGATTGAGGCTTGTTGAAGCTTTTGTTGACATAGGACTCAATGGCAAGATTGCCTCAAAAGTTTGCTTGCTCGAAATAATTGTTAAAGGTGGCACAGTTGGGTCATCTATGAAAAAATGATTATTATATCAAAACAAATGATGAAATACCTCATTGAAAGAAAGAAACAAGTACCATCCATAGAGGTTTTGGACTCCTCTGGTAAAGAACTGCTACACCTCATGCCACTTATTCGAGGACGTCCAGTTGTTATCAAGCTCTCTGTAAAACCCAAAATAAATAACCAGTATTTCCTACAAAACTAACACATCAATATTTTACCTTCCTCTTCCTCTTCCTCTTCAAAAATCTTGGCACTTGCATGAGTCTTGTCTCTTGTAGGAAGAACAGTGAAGTTGGAACTTCTATGAATTGGCGCCTTCTATTAGAAACCAGTGGCCATATAAAACAATGATGATAAGTTAGTGTAGTTGTTTTCTTTGTACTCTATCCAACACCCCAATATATAAAAAGAAGCTTTATGGAGATCGGCTAACAAATAAGTCTTAAAAGAATTTTGAATCCAATGATGAAAAGAAGCTTTACTTAGTTCATGTCAAATTCTTTAAAAATTTGGAACACACACACACACACACACTCTATTTATCTGCGTTAGAGTTTATTGTTGGCATTTAAAATATCCCATTCAAATTATATGTTTTTCTTCTACCAACTAAATTTTTTAGAAAAAAAACATAATTGGGTTCATATCACAACTTTAAAGCACGGAAAGAAAACTATTGTGTAATAGAGACACAAATAGAGAATAAAAATCTATAAATAAAAGACAATTAGTCTCAGTTTTGGTGGTACTTCTCTTAAATCAGTTCTAATTATTCTGCATGAAAAAGAATTAATTTTTTAGCTAATATTTAGTAGTAATTATAGCATTTGAATTTTGAATACTGATTAAATAAGACCCAAAAGTTGAAAAATATAGTGAATTTATGAGCAAAAGTTTAAATGACAGAAAATTATAGAGCAAAGTTACAATAATTAAAAAAAGGCCCAAAAATTAGAGAAAAGTAGAGAAAAGATTTTCAAAGCATATTTGAGGTTTAGGGACATTATTTAAAGACTAAATTACGCGTTTGGTTCTTGAATTGTATAAAAGATTTCAATTTGATCCCTTAGTTAAAAAAAATATATTTTTGATTCTTTAATCCTAAAATAGTTAGAGGCTAATATTCAGCCTTAAAATTTTAGAAAAATTATTTTAGGAGCTGGAGAAGCTAATAAAAAAAATCTTCATACAAAGTGTCCCAGACTAAATTTCGGAATTTACTGGGAAAGTTTTGTACTGATTAGTGATGGGTACAATGGCAATTTCACTTTCTCAAGCCTGAAAAGAAAAATGAGCCAATGGGTAGTCCAATTTAAAAAGTATTGTAAAGAGCATCAGATTTGTTGGGTTGGGATTCATGAAATGCCAACATAAGATGCTTATGTAGTAAGCTCGCCTCTATCTAAACCACTATATTTAAAGTTCATTTTGGCCCTTGCAACAGCGCGCAGAGAGAGAGAGAGAGAGCTAGAGCTGAGGAAAGGTGAAGAAGTAATCGAAGAAGAAGGAAAGTTCTCCCCTCACATGCAACTGAACCTTAAACCTTATTATTCCATCAATATTTTTCCAGTGGCTGTGTGTTGCGCAAATAGAAGAGAGGTTTAAATATGGTTTTCAAAGAGAGAAAGGGAGGGACGCATGCATTAAGCTATAAAAATCATATTTAGATGATGGATGGGGGTTGATTTTATTCCATGCATGTTGATATGTGTGAGAAGAAGTGGATTTTTGAAGCTGGAGTTTCTGTTCCAGGGGAGTATTTATTTAACTTCTCTTACGGGAGCTGAAATCTGGAATTCAGAAGCTGATTTTTTCCCACTGTTATAATGTTTAATTACGTACTAAGTTTATAATTAAGTGGGAACTAAATAATAGTAAACACCTAAAGCCCTCAAAGTGAAATATGGATGAAGTGAAGTGGCTAAACCGAGTTTTATTCTCTTCCCTTGTTCGGTCAAAGTAACTGGAACATTTTAAAATGTGAAGGGAAGGCTACCCAAAACTTTAGAAGTGGATGAACTACACATGTAAAGGGTCTAGTGGCTCTTGTATAGTGATTATGGGCAACTGGAACATCATCAAATCATTTTGTGAACTTTAATTCTTATCCCCTGCTTGGACAGCACCCTTTAGATGTTTATTGAATTAAAAATTTTGTCACTCAGAGAGGTTTAAATGTTACTGTTTTGATATGTTATAACATGGAACAATTGTTCTAAATTCCCGTCCAGCACCTAAGGCGTAGTTAAAGGCCCCTAGCTTGTGTTTGGTGGCTCTTTTAGAGTGTTTGGCAAGAAGAGGATTAAATTTTATAAGTCTACTATTAAGCCCTGTTTTTTGATAGCATAGTTTTAGTAAGAGGAAGTCAAGTTTTGGTTAAATTTCAATATGATAATGAGCTTAATAGGGACCTTGGTGTAGTAGCAAGTCTCTAGCATAAGTTTGGGTCTATTAAACAAAAAATTAAAGTTGTAAGGTGAACATTGATTAATTTATCCGATGGTTTCAGATGTAGTACAGTAGTATTTGGGGGGGGGGAGTTAAGAATTAGTTAGAGCATAAAGCTTTTTCAAGAGCTAAATTCAGAGTTTTGAACCACTATTTTTGGAGCTATATTGTATTAATTATGAATTTTTAAAGTATTTTAGAAAATCTCATCCCAACAATTGGAAGGCATTAGCGATAGAACCTATAGTGTTTTGGGAAAAAAGTTTTTAATTGTTTGACTTTCGGGGATTCTAAGGGGTCATAAGTAGTTATTAAATGGCTAAACATCTTTAATTAGTGAACCTAAATAAGGTTTGATGGTAACTTTATTTCCTTCCTTTGTTAAAAGAAATATTATTATTTACTAATTTTTTTATTTCAGATTTTCAACCCACTCCTTAATAAAATTAAAATAAACTCCGAAAGGTTTGCCACCTTATAAAATTAGAATCAAATTATGTAAAAAAAAAAAAATCAATCAAATGATGATGATGTCTTTTTGGTATTTTCAAAATAGCATGCTTATCAAAATGGAATTATATATTGTTTCTTGAATACCCTGTCCAAAACTATAAGTTTTTTCGCCCAGTTGATGTCAAATTCATTAAGCAGTTGGAATACACACACTTGTGTGTACATGCGTGTGGGTGTGTTTTCAGCATTTTAAATATGATCTTCAAACTCTGTTTTTCTTATAACAAGGATAAATTTTTTACCGTTGTGACAAAATTAAAATAATCAAGCATGCATATAATCATGATGGGGACCATTGAAGAAGCGGTAAAATGATGCCATTAGCAACAAAATCATACCTCCGTGAGGGATTGTTGTGTTGTTTCTCCTATATTTAAAAATTGTTCGGTACTGAGATGAGAAGAAAGCTTCTCCTTTGCTTTTTCTTCAACTTGAGAATATGTTGTTTCAGGGCCTACTTGAAGTTGGGTAGTTGAAATTTCTGAAAGTAAGATCTTAATGTTACAATAAAACACATACAGTAATGTCCAATTTTGTAGAGAATAAATACTTCTATGAATGCATACCATAAAAAGAAAACTTGGGACAATCATCCACTTTCGTGTTATAGTCTCCTTTCAAAGTTTGAAAATCAATCCCATGGCAGAGACTAACAAGGTTGGGAAGATATATGAGCTCCAATTGATGTAATTGTTGAAGCACATCCTTCATGACCATCTCTTTCATCTCTCCTTGTCTTACCAATACATGCTCAAGTTCATTGGCTCTACTTATCTCCAAAGATCTTAGTTTTGGAAGGATACTAGAAACAGTGATAGAGAACAAGTACCTCAATTTGTCACAATCATTGACAGAGACTTGTTCTAAGTTGGGAAAGCATGGTTCATGGCACAAATGATGATCATCATCATTTGTTTCATAATCTTTTTCAACAATGTTAACTAATTCCTCACATTTTGATATTCTTAGTTCCGTCAACATTGGGAGGCTTTGCACTGTAGAAGTGGAGAAGATAACTTTGAGCTTTTTGCATCCACTAATGTATAGCTCCTGAAGACTATGGAGGTATATGATATGTTTAGGCCCCACACATATATTCACCAACTCGCTTAGATTCTGCAAGTTCAACATTTGTAAACTTGATGTCAATGGTTCAGGTCCCTCCCCATTTTGTTCTGTGTTCAAATGTATCAAATCAACAATTTCTTTTATTTTGGAGTCACAAACTATTAGAGTTTTTGAAGTTTGGCCGCACATCTCCACTGCCTACAAAATCCATAAAAGATAAATCAATTCCAAATTTATTTTTCTAACAAAAAGAACTTTAAAATGGGCAGTCCAGTTTCAACAAAATCATGGTAGAGTTTACAGTGACTGAAACTACTAAATAAAAATTCATAAGAAACAAATATATTTGAATGTTAAATATAAATGTTATTTTTTCACACATGTATGTCTGAAAACAACAACGAAAAAGCCCTTATAGTTTACAAAAATAGAGAATTAGTGAGGTAATATTATTATTTTCTGCTTCTTTACGAGATCATATGAATGAAGTAGGGAGAAATATTATTATAATATAACTTATCAAATGGGGGAATATATTAACACTAGCACGAGAAGTAGAACAGAGTCATACCTTTTTTTCCTGTTGTTTTGTATGCCAACAAAATAAAAAATCTTTGAAAGGTCTTGTAAATTCTAAAAATCCTCCCAAAAGAATGGACAACCTTGGAGATAACCCTCTCAAATAGTAGTTTTCGGGGTAAATGCTAACAAGTCGTGGCACACCATTAATTGAAAGATCTTTCAAAGTAGGGAAGTCCATGTGGATTTTGATACCCTCATTCTGATGAGTTATATTGTGTTCATGTTGGCTTCTTCCAATATACATATTTTGATACCCTCAACAAAGGAGCCCCTATGATATCCAAAGACTCCAGATATGCATGGCATTTGAAAGCATATGCGGGGAATAAATATTCCAATGCAGTGCAGTCATAAAGTCGTAACCGTTTCAACTTTGGAAAGATGAAATTATAGTTCATATGAGTTCCAGCATCTGACTCGTCTTCTACAATGCACTTCAGTTTATGACAGCTCCTTATTGTCAAATCTTCCAACAAAATTGTAGAGGCAAGGGATAGAGTTGACAATGATATTAAGTTGCAACATCTCCATAGGTGTACTTCTCTAACATTCTTCAATGATTGCGCCAACAAGATTTGAGATGCATGGAAAGGAGGAACTCTACCAGTAGATGAATTTAATTCCTACAAACACAAATCTTTAAAAAGTTATATCTATCACCAACAGAATAAATACTCTTGTTTTAAAAATAAACAATATGCAAGATTGGAACATATAATAATACATAATAAATCAAAGATATTTTTAACATAAAACATTTAGTAAAATAAATCATTCTTATTCCAAAACAAACAATCAGTGAAGATTTATTGAAAAAAAACAATCAGTAAAATCTGAGTATGTAAATTTTTTATGTAGTCATGTCATATACAACAAATAATATCAGAGCAAATAAAAACTTAATTCAACTCTTTATGAGCTCCCTTACACCCCATTCCATTTGATAATTTGTTAATAAAAAATTACGTAAAATGTTAATAATGTAAAAAAAAAAATCTTTTCAATTTAAAATGACTACTCCCTTTGTGTGTGCTATTCTGTCCGACATATGGATAAAGATCGGAATCTGTAAAACATTTTCAATTTGACCCCAAATGTTTTATTTAATAAATAATTAAATTATCCACATACCTAAGTATTGATGTCAATAAGGCACTCAAAGCTTGAGATTTTATCTGACATTTTGAAATCATTAAGACCAAATTAACGCTAATTAAAACACCAAACGGGTTGAAACTTTGAGTAATAGAAGTTTCATTTTCCCAAATATATATATATATGGAGCTAAATGACGTAATTTTACGTGTTAATTTGCATAATCCATTCATAACCTTTTTTTATTCGAAGTCCTTATTGGTAACCATATATTAATATCACCCTTGTTAGGCAACAATTAATTCAATATTTGTTAATAAACAATTAATCTAAAAGCTAAATTGAGCGGAAAAAAATGCTCAACATATAAAGACGGTCATAAATAATTTCATTTTGATCAAACAATACCCCATTTGTAATTAACATTATCAAAACAGAACAAATAATATGTACAGAAGTTAAAGAGAGTATACCTCTGAAGTCGTCAAATTCACCATATCATAATCATCGAAAGATTTAATGCCGCAATTCAAGATCTTGATTTTCTGAAGAGATGACAGATCCATCTTATAATTCTTGGCACAAATGCTTTTGATCTTTCGCGCATCTTCGATGGAGAGGGTCGCCAAAGCAGGGAGTTCGAAATGCAGCTCTTCATTTTGCTGATCTTGCTGGTAGTTCCCAACAACATATTTTAGTTCAGGAACTTTCCCAATAGTCAAAGACTCCAATTTTTGAAGACCACCAGATATTGATGATTGAAATACAAATTCCAACTCCTCACAATCGTTAATTTCCAGATTCTCCAGTGTTGGGAAAATGGAACAGTAATTGTTATTATCAACTTGAGCGTCTCCATCATCTGTTGTGATGCACTTCAGTTTATGACATCCCCATATTCTCAAACTTTCCAACGAAACTGTTGAGGCCGCAACGGAGAGAGTTGATACTGATATTAAGTTCCCACATTTCGCAAGTTCTATATCCCGTACATTCTTCAATGATTGGACCAAAAGGATTTGAGCTGCCTTGGAAGGAAAACCTCCACATGTGGATGGTAGATCTAAATCCTATAAATACAAATCTTTAGAAAGTTATATTTATCGCCAAGAAAATAAATCAATCTTATTCCAAAACAAACAACATATAAAATATAAATATACGTTAATACATAATAAATAAAAATGTTTTAAACAAAACAGCAATCGCTAGAATAAATCATTCTTATTCCGAAGGCAGCCAAAATTTAAAGATGCAATAATTTTTATGCAGTAATATACAACAAATAATATCAAAGCGTAACCATGGATCAAAATAATAATATCCTTTCATTTCTTTTTCAAATATATTTTTATGCAAAACTAGGGGAACGCTTTATTAGTTCTATTACCGCATTCAATATATTTTATACTCTGTTAACAAAATTTTGAATAAAATGATTCAAATATATTTAAAATGTTTATTGCCGGTGAGGTATTCAAATTCAACTGTCCAAACAAACATTGGAATCTGTAAAACATTTACAATAAATCATTCTTATTCCAAAACAAACAATACGTAAAATTTGCATATAGTACATATATAGTAAATCAAATCAAAATATTTTTAACATAAAAAATAATGAATAAAATAAATCATTCTTATTCCAAAATAAATATTTAGTAAAGTAGTTTCAATTTGATCCATATGTCCTAACTAATATTAATTTGGTCCATACAGTTTCATTAAATAAATAATTAAATTATCCTAATATGTAAGTCAGATAATTAAACGTGAAAGTAAATGATTTCAAAATGTTAAATAAATTGAATGCGGTGTTATAATTATTAATAGTAGTAGTTAACGAAAGAGCATATCTCATTTTCTTTTTCTTTATATTTCACTTTTGAGTAAGCATACCGACAGAGAACAAACAACATCAAGATAAAAAGAGAGCATTACCTTTGTGGTATTCAAATCCAGTTGTGCTTTATCTGAACAAACATTTCGTAGAGATGGTGACACCATTTTATAATTCATGGGACCAATGCTGATGAACTTAGGTACTCTCTCTAAACAGAGGTCCTCCAAAGCAGGGAGATCAAAGTGCCACTTGTCATTCTGATTTTGATTGGATAAATGATGCTGATGCTGATGCTGGTATTTCTCAATGACATATGTTAGCTGAGGAGCATCTTCAAGAGTCAAGGACTTTAAATTCTTAATTTCTATAGATATCGCAGACAGAAATAAAAATTCCAAGTCCTTGCACTCTAAGATATGAAGTTTCTGTAACTTTGGGAAAATGGAACTGCAATTTATTTGGTCTTTATAATCATCATCCTCGCTTGTTACCAATTGCTTCAGCCCATCATAACATCCGATCGTCAATTCTTCCCATGATATCACGGATGCCATGGATAAAGTGAACAAAGTTGATACTGAATTTGAAGAGGGAGATGCAAGTGTCATCATCCTGATATGACGAACATGGAGTGCTAGTTGTCTCACAAGGGTAGGAGCAGTATAAATCCATATCTTTGATGCAAGTAATCCCTTCAAAAATACAGTGTTGTTTACGCAATCGTAATGCTCATAGATTTCTAATCTAGGAAAATAACTTAGAGGTAATGAAGATTTTTGTTGTGGTAGATGATGTGTAATTTGGTTTGAAATCTAGGAAACTATTGTTATCCGATTATAATTTCAAGAAATTCAACAAAGATATATCATAAACTTTTTATGTGTTAAGCATTGTTAACTATATTTCTTGCAATAAAAGGCATGTCTGCATGCGCATGAATATTTTTGTGTGTGTATTTTTACCGAGGAACAATTGTTACAACAAGATGTATTTACAAACTCTTGTTCCAGATTCAGTCAATCATGCAAAAACAAATACTTCAAATTAATTTTAAATAATGTATCATACCAAGGATCACAATAACTATTTATAACACCCATACCTCATTTTATTTAATTGTAAATCACTTTTCTTTTTGAAGTGATTAACAATGAATAATTCACAAGGGAGAGACTTGAATGTGAAAAAAATCTGAACATAAATAGGGAAGTGAACTGATCATACCTGTGGGATTCCTTCGTCAAGTAATCTCCCTGTAGAAACAGCAACATCAGCCTCTTCACTTGTCGCCTTTGATTTAAAACAACATAGTTGACCCCAAGGAAAAGAACGTGTCCTGGTGCTTGGAGGCGTGGGTGCTGGCTGTTGGGGTGATGAAGAGGTGGATTTTTCATACTCCCTAAAAACACCATCCAGACTTGGTAGTCTAACAAGTCTCATTCTTTCCAGAGAAGGAAGCATAACATTGACCTCTTGGAACTTATCAAATATATATTTCAACTTCTCGCACCACCGTATGGTTATTCCTTCCAGAGGCCATCCACCGTGAAGGATTGGCAATATTATTTCTAAATTGTCACAACTATCAATTTTAAGAATTTTAAATTTTGGAAACAAAGTGTCACAACTCTTTTGATCATTATCACCATCACCACGACCTATTTCCCCTCTTGAACTTTTATCTTCGACAATGCATTCCAATGCATCACATCTCTTAATTTTTAACTCCTCTAACTGTGAAAGACTTTGAGCAGTGGATGGGAGGAAAATTGAAGTTAGCTTTCGACACTTGTCTAATTTCAAGGTCTTAAGATGACAAAGGTTATAGTGGCCCTTAAATAATATATTGCTTAGTCCCATTTTAGAAAGATATAGTCCAACTAAATTGGAAAAAGCATTCTTCACATCAAAGCGATTGTTCACAGCATCAATGAGACATTGCATGTTGGGCCAAAAATCCAATTGAAGAATGATCAAGTTAGTCATGCCTCTATTGTCTAGCATAACAATATCAGGGACAAGATTTTTCTGTTTTGTTTCTCCATAACCTTTTAAGATAAGAAGCTCAGCTGTTTTAACAAGTTGCTTAAATGTTGCCTCAGAGATTAAATGCCTTAAATTACTTGCCTTAAGGCATCTTGACAGGGAACCACGTTGCTCAAAATAATCTAAAAATTCATCCTGACCATCACAAGATATTTGATATATCTGTGACGTATGAAAAGATGCTTTATGAGAAATTGTATTTTCTACTTCCTTCTCATCATACTGATTTCTCACAAAAGTCAACTCCTGTAGCTTTGGGCATGCTTCAATCAGTTCAAAAGGATTACTCATATTGATTTTACAATTTTCTATCCTTAAGAATCTCAACTCTAGCTCAAAATTTTCTCCAGGTGATTTAATAATTGAACAATCATCAAACCATAGACTCTCAAGATTTGGTAACCTTCCCAACATAGAGATGCCATTGGATAATGTAAAATTTCCTATTTTTAGAGTTCGAATATTTTGTAATGACTGAATTGATGGAAACAGTGATGGAGCTGAAATTTGATAGAAAGCTTCACTCCATAGAAACAAACCACTGAGCTTTTTCATCCCTGTAAAGAATGTATCAAGGACTTCCAAATCTTCTAAGTTGTCTAGAACCCAAAGTAAAACCTCAAGGTTTCTACCATCAAAGTGTCTTGGAAATGAATTGCTTTTCCAAAATAAACATTGCAAGCCCTTTTTAGGCTGTTTAGATTCAATGACAGATTGAACATCATTTTCTCCTATCAATAAGGCTACTTCGTGAACCAAATCATGCATCTTTACACATTCCCTCTCCGCATTCAACAATAAAGAAGAATCTAGGAGTTCCACTATAGCATCAAGTACTTTTCTTCTTCTCTCATTATAGTCATCAACTTCCCCAAAAGGGCCCATTCCTACACCAATTCTGATTAAAAACTCCATCGGAATCTCAAAATCTTCGGGGAGTAGGGAAGATATCAATAAGAGCTTTT
The DNA here is from genome assembly GCF_004799145.2 of Neltuma alba. NCBI lineage: Eukaryota > Viridiplantae > Streptophyta > Magnoliopsida > Fabales > Fabaceae > Neltuma > Neltuma alba. The sequence goes on along the minus strand of NW_021635080.1, from coordinate 80,229 downwards.
TGGCTTTTTCATTTTTCAAATTATCATAGCTCCATTTCAAACCTTCATAGACCCCTTTTAAATCATCATCACAAACCCTAAATATTGACTCACCACTTTCCAAGTTCCGCAAAGCTTCCTTCCAAACTAAAGAAGGTCGCCCTTTTAATGATCTAGCTACAGCAACAATTACAATTGGTACTCCATGGCAATGCTCCACAATATTTTGTGCCAAACTCTCCAAATTAGAGGAACTACTCGTATGCCTGAGGAAAAGAGACAATGCTTCCTTATCGGTCAATGCTTCTAGATGAATGTTTCTTTGGCAATCCATTTTTCTACAAATCTCTTGAATCCGGGTGGTTATCAATATAGTGCAACCCTTATGCAGGTGGGGAGGAGGAATCGCCAACTCTTTTGTGGGATCAAACTCCATCCACACATCATCTAGTACTATTAGAAGTTTTTCTTTTAATGCTCTGATTTTGGCCAATATTTTGTGATGGGGTACTTCTTCCTCTCCATTCTCTAATTTCAAACCCAAAGTCCTAGCAATTTCACCTCGAAGCTTTTTGAAATCTGGAAGCTTAGAGACAACAAGAAAGATGACTTTTCCGAATATGGATCCTTCAAATTTAGCACCTACTTCTATTGCCATTGAGGTTTTGCCTGTTCCCCCTAAGCCTTGCAATCCAATCATATTGTTTTCTTCATCTTCTAGTGCCTTTTTAAGTACTTCAAATGTTGACTTTCTACTCTCAAAATGAATAAAATTTGGTGAGCAATGGTATTTTATACCTAGAAGATCAATTGGACTTGCCACTATGTCAAAGTTACTTCTCTCTCGAAGTTTGTCAATATCTAGAGTCCGTTTTGCCAAGTCTTTGCCCTTTCGATATTGACGCCAGCAATTGATACACAAGTCATTAAAGCATTTCTCTTTCTTAGTGTCAACATCAATGAGTTCTCCAGCTTCACGTGTCCATTGTAGTGCTACAGACGTGACAAGAGAAACACCCCTAGCTTGATCAATTATTCTCCTCACGTCTTTGAGTTTTGCATTCAATCTTTCCTCTGCGTGCTCACACTCTTGAACATAACTATTGAAGCAACATAAATATTGAGCTTCATTTTTCACCAAGTTCACTAAACTTAGGGTTTCGTTCTTTACAAGTTCAGCAGGGATGCTCTCCATCTAACATGAAAATAAAGTTAATGTTATTCTATCTTTCTATCTTGATTTAAGTTGTGAAATAACACATAATGATTTTAATAAGATGAAAATGAAGAAGACTAACTAAAAAAGGGGCAAAATGTATACTAATTTGGTACTTAGTATAATCATCTTAGAAAGTAAGTAAAATAAATGAATATGAATCCCGAAAGAAATTCGCTATAGGTCATATATATGACTCAACTAATGCATTTTGAAGTTGGATTTGGATAGTGGTTTTAAATCGAAGGTCACTTAGACTATATTAAAATTGAAACCCATGAAATTAGAGGCTAAAATTACTTTTAATATTCCAAAAAAACATATGTATAAATTGAAATATTTTTATGATTTTGGTATTCATCCTTAGATTTAGGTAAAACTACTACTAGTAAAGAAGAAAACGTGATCATGGTTTTGCTTTTAAGGGGAGAAATTCTATTGGAGTGCTCTAATGCTCCTATCCTAATTGATAAACAAAAATATGATTTAAAAATGATAACTATATGAAATTTAGATTTCTTAAAAAATCTAAAACACATAAAATTTAAAAAATATATGATGTTTTAATTATATTGATCATAAATATATGTTGTTTCTTTAGTAATTACGTGATAGACTTTACCTTTATATTAACTTAGCAAATATTTAAAACTATAGTCCATAAATATCAATATTTTTATAAGGTGCAATGTATACACGTCCACAAACTAAACTTTCCCTGTCTAACGCTGAGAGAAGAATGTCTCCAGTAACTTCTATCTCCACTTAATTTTTCCATCATTCGATTAACTTCTAATGGTTGAGATTTAAAATTGAGTAAAAATATTATTAAAATATGAAATATAATAAAAATTTATCATATTAAATTACTTATATCAAATTTTAACATTTAACAGTATAAATGTATTTTTTATTATTTAATATTTAATATTTTAATAATGTCCTTATAAAATAAAGCTTAGCCATTGAAATTTGATCTAATGATGGAAATATTAAGTGGAGAGGAAGTAGAGAGAGGGGTTAGGGGAGACATTCCTTCCCGTCTAACGTTGTCATGACGTGGCAAATGTATAGCCAAGTGTCTAGTGTGATGGATTATTTATGTTAGTATATTATCCTTTTTATCAAAAAACATGTACTAAGAAGATGGAAATAAAATTTTCAAACAAGGTTTTCTTTAACTTCATTGAATTGGCTTAATGGTATTAAGTGTGTGTTACACATATTAACATACGAATAAAATTAAGATGATCATATATGCTAACCGTTTTTTTTTTTTTTTTTCTGTTTTCATTTGGGAGAAGAAAGCAATTGACGAACTCGAAAATAAGAACATAGAGTTATGCACCCACAATTTAACAAGTTTTAGAATATTATATTTACTTTTTTTCCTGGTCAGGTGTAACATTCTGAAATTTATCAAAATTATGATTAAGTCTCTCTTAAGGTTTAGCCCTAGGAGCCATGTCATCGAGGTCTTTGTCATAATCTTTGGCCCATATTCATCTTAATTTCTCATACACGGCCCCCGAGACTTTATCGAAGTCTTTATCTTCCTCGTTTTTTGGTCCTTGAAAACTCTCTTTTTGTCATCTGGTCCCTCATAATCTTTCTATCCTTTCAGGGAACTTTTGATACTCCTCTCAATTAGGGTTTGTTAGCCGGTCCATTTCAGGTTTTTTCTTTCACTTCTATGTCCAAAATTTGAAATGTTATATCAAGTACTTCCTTTAAAAAAAAAAATTGGATCATGCAATACCATATTTGTATATAAATATGTGTGTGTGTGTGTGTGTGTGTGTGTGGAAAATAGTAATAAAAACGTATAAACACAATATAAAAATAACAGAAAGAAACTCAAGCAAATAAAACTATATCCTTACCTTTTTCTTTTTCAGATTTCAGTGTTGAATCAAGAGAAAATAAAAGAGATTCTCAAACTAGAATACAAGAATGCAAATCCTGTCAATCCGAAATATGTAAAAGAGATTTCCATATAAATATTTGTATTAAAACTATACAATAATCATATTGTATATTCACCAATTTCTTGCGATTTCAATCAGAATAAAGAGAATATTGAATCGCATACAAATTTCAACGTGAATCGTTAAAAAAATAATAATAATAATAATAATAACTAATGATCATGCAAAACTATTATTATTAAAAAAATGATCTGATAATTGATGAAGAGAAAAATAGAAGGAAAAAAGAACATACTGCTTGTTTTACAAATTTTATACGAATTTTACAAATTTTAAAATTTTACAAGTCCTACTAATTTTACAAATTTTAAAATGCCAAATATGGAGAAGACGCGCCTAACTATGAATAACTAAAAAGGTATGAAGCTTCCTGCCCTGCTGGTTTTTCCATTCAAATGCAACTAAACACACAGTTTCGCATATCCGTTTGTAATGAAAGTCATAATCAAAATGCTAAATATGATTGGAAGGATACTCCAATTGATGTGTGTGTGTGTGTAAAAGAAAAATGATAATATAAACATAAAACAATATAAAAATAAAAAACACATTCAAATTAGGATATGTTCTTACCTTTTCAAAAAAAAAAAAAGAGATTTCAACGTCGTTTCATAGATAAACGGGCAGAAAATAAAAGAAATCTCAAATCAAAACACAGGAACACAAACCCTGTTACCCCCCCAAAAAAAAAAGGACAAGCGACGGCTTTAATTATGAGAGAAAATATGTAACAAGTATGAGATTAAAGTGATCAAAAATAAATCCACTCATATAATATTTTTCGATATCACAAGGAACATGCATTTCTCCTATGAACTATTTTTTTTAAATAGGGAAGGAATAAGCATTTCGCAGTTATCCTCTTCCAGAAACTTTCAATTTTTCATAATTGAAAAGATCCAATATAAACATCAAATGGCTACAACATTATAATTAAAACTATACAAAAAATGTCATAATGCTTTATCAAATGTTTTGAGATTTCAACGATATTAAAGAGAATACTAAAGGAAACGGTCACGTATAAAAATAAGAATATAAAAATATAAAGAATTGCATACAGATATATATCCATATATATAGATATATAGCAAGAAGGTAAATAAGACATTTTGATAATGCAAAATCATTATTGCCAAAAATGATATCTAATAAATAGATGAAGAGGAAAATAAAAGAGAGAAAATAGAGGACACAATAGTTGCCGAACAAATAAAAAACGAGTCTTACTAATTTTAAAATGAAATATTTAATTTTAGAAGCTAAAAGATCCAGTTATATATAATAAGTCTGAATATTGAAAATCACCATTAAAGAGCTTGAACTCTATGTAAGTTAATGTAATAATATAAATAGACGAAAATAGAGGTAAAAAGAAATATATTATATATTGTTACCTTCTTTTTCTCCTCGAAATTTGAGAGTTGTTTTGAAGAGAGAATTGAAGAGATTCTTAGATCAGAACGAGAGAGGTTAAGCAGAGCGCAAGAAGTGCAGTGATGAGAGAGAGATAAGTTGATACTGAACGATACTCGGATCTGAAGACATCACTCCCCTTAATCCACAATTACTTTAGTCAAAGTCTTCACCAAAATATTTTTTTAGGATACTCCACTTTTCTATTATTATATTATTATTATTTTCGGATGAATTGCCTTACAGCTAATTGATTGCTATCCTTTTGTGAAAGCAGTCACGCTTTGAGAACGATGTTTTATTCTTCATATAAAATATTCTCCTAATTATGTTAAATACTTTGATTGAATTAATTTTTTAACTTTCACTTTAATTAATTTAGCCTCATAATTATGATTCATTGTGAGTCTTATGTTGTCCTTAAATCTTGATATGCAATGATTTTTGTCCTATTATAAGATGGACTTAAAGTCCTCAGTAAACTAAGGAAAAGGTTAAATTATTTGATTTTTGTTGATAGTGAAAAAAGTATTAAAATTTATTTCTAATTATGTCAAACAATTCCTAGATATGATTTAATATATATTACTGAATATCAAGTAACTAAAAAAATAAGAATGACATCTTAAGGAGTCACAAAAAAATTGCATCACACTTTAATGGACAGTAATATTAAAAAATGATTAATATCCGCTTGAAAGTTTAAATAAAATTTTTTTGTCTCTTTTAAAACGGGTCTTGTTGTAAGGAAGAGAATATTATTCTATATCAATTAATCTATCATTTACTCAACCAATACACACATAACCATCATTGCCAAAATTTGCATCATATTAATTGACATGTTCCTTAAAGAAAGCAGGATATATCATGAGGGGAAGTCTAAAGCCTAAAATAAATAATAGAAGGTTGAAAAACTTTTTATTGGGAAAATATAATCTCTTTATTATCTTCCTCTGAAAGAAGATGATCAATAAATTCAAGAGAAAATTGCACCCAGTCCCACCCACAGGAATTAAATACAAAAAAATCCCTTAAAATCATCAAATTATTTTAAAGTTTCAAGAGACCTCATTGCAATAAATTTTATTTGTTTAATTAATAAATTGCCCTTATTTTCTTTTTTAAGTTTGCATTGATAACTGAAAGAGCAGTCGTTGACAACTTAAAGTGTAAGGATTAACAACTATCACAATAGGTATTGACAATTCATATATTATATTTTCTTTTTTAAGTTTGCATTGTAATGTGTTAATAAAATGTGTTGTCAATATCTGCCGTGATAGTTGTCAATCCTTATACCTTAAGTTGTCAACGACTGCTCTTTCAGTTATCAATGCAAACTTAAAAAAGAAAATAAGGGCAATTTATTAATTAAACAAATAAAATTTATTGCAATGAGGTCTCTTGAAACTTTAAAATAATTTGATAATTTTAAGGGATTTTTTTTGTATTTAATTCCCTCCAGTGGGATCTTATTGCAACTTTCCCATAACACATCATTTTTGGGCCCCTTTATCTTATCTCAAATCCAAAAAGTAAAAACCGAATCAACTTTGCAAGCTTGTATTCTTTTTATGAACCGCCCAAAAAGTTTAAAAATATATATGTGTATATTTTATGTTGCAGAGTTTGATTGAATTAAATTTTTTAATCGTGACTTTATTTAAATTACCCTCATGATTGCCAATTCACTATGGAGTCTCATGTTGCCCTTAATCTCGATATGCTATGACTTTTCAGTTTTGTCCTATTATAAGATATATTTAACCAACTCACTAAAACTAAGAAAAATATTAACTTATTTAATTTTAGTTAAAAATAAAAAAATATTTAAATTTAAATTTTTTCTTCGAATCATGTCAAACAGTGCTTAAATCTGACTTAGCATATATTACTGAATACCAAATAATTATATAAAAACATAAATTATATCTTAAGGAGTCATCATAAAGGAATTGCATCAGACTTTAAGCGGTGCTAGTATTGAAAAAGGTCATTAATATTCACTTGATGATTTAAATAAAAATTATATTATCTGTGTTTTTGCCAAACGTGTTCTCGTATAAGGAAGGGAAGATTATTCTCCATCAATCCAGCGTATGAGTGTATCCATCATCACACACGCAAATATCATTGCCCAAGTTTTGAATCATATTAATTAATTCAAGTCCAAATATTGAAACAAAGCAGTTTAAAAATTAAAATAGAAAATGGGTAATAATTGTAAAATCATAAAACGTACATTTTAAAAAAATTAAGTTTCTCTGTAGATTATTAAATGCTTTTTTATTCCTTAAAACGTCCCTTGCTAAAATATGAGATATATATTTAAATTTCACAAAATTGTCAGCCATTAATTAATGAGTAAGTGCAGGAAAAAAAATTGTTTTGCAACAAATTTAATAATTAAGCTCATATATTTTTCGCCTCTTTCATATCTGGTTTGTATAAGCTTAGTCATTAGTGTCTTATATTTTAGAAAATTGAGTATTATGAAAGGTTTCGCTGCGTCTTCCAAAAAGTTGTGTTGCTTGTTTAAAACCATCGCTTTATTTTAATTGTTTTAAGATAAAAGACATTCCATAAATTATTATATGAAATTAAATTTTGTAGGAAAATTACTTAAATACGCTTAAGTTGAAATTTGAAAAACGAAATCACAACTAGCAAATTACAACTCTTATTCCATGAAATGACAATAATTTTTTTTTCCAACGACAATAATATTAAGTGTTAGCATATTGCTAAACATAAATGCCAACGTTTTGCCCAGCAAATCACAATACTTTCACTTTGCCATGTGATGTGGATATCTTATATGCCAGAGATAGTATGTTGAAAGACTATAATTAAATTAACTTGTTCATTTGCTCATGATTAACACTAATAATCTCTTTAACTCATATAATTATCTTTAACAAATTCTACTTATAAGTTGGAACACATGATTCATCTCATCCTTTCTCGTATTGACCCACTTTATCTCATCTCAAATTAAACAAATAAAAAGGTGAAACACATTGAAAGCATATATTCTTTTCATTACCCACCCAAAAATGTTTTTTTAAAAAAAATTATGTCGAAACCTTTGATTGAATTAATTTGTTAATTGTGATTAAATTAACCTCTGTCCATTACGGAGTCTCATGTAATCCTTAAATATTAATATGTAATGGCTTTTGTCCTAATAGAAAGCATATGTAACCGAACTTTTCATTATAACTAGGAAAAACTTATTAAATCATTTAATTTTAGTTGAAAATGAAAATGAATATTCAAATTTATCTGTAATTGGTAAGGAAGGGAAGAATATCCTGTAGCAATTCATATCTCATCACTCAACAAATATATACATACACAATACCTCCAGTCCTTAATATAAAAGTTAGTTAATGATTGAATTCAGTATTAAATTTATAATTTCAATTCACTTTGTCTTTCATTTGTGATAAATAAATAATTTAACTATTTTTTTTATATTTTTAAATTAGTTACTTAACTCTTAAATTAAATACTCTTCACTAAAGTTTCAATTGACATGTTCTTTAAAGAAAGCAGTATATGCATGATGAAGGGAAGTCTTGAGACACCTGTAAAGCATAAAATAAATATAAAAAAAACTTGATGATTATTACTGAACTCCGAAATAAAAACTGAGGTGGGACCCACAAAATACTTGATGACTCTAATTTGATTGAGGTCTTGATTTTCTTCTAATCAACTTGATGATTTGTTTCAACGTTCAAAAGATAATAAGGATGAATATATATTATCAAACAAATATTGAATTGTTCCGAAGCACAAATATAATTTAGACAAACAAAGATAATAAGGATGAAAATATATATATATATATATATATGTATATATTACTAAGCTGTATTGCTTTTGGTTGAATGTGCCTATATGGTAGGACAGAAGCTATTATACATATCAAGATTTAAGAACAACATGGGACTAATTAATTTAATTAACATCACAATTCAATAATTAATTTAATCATAGTCTTTCAACATAATATTTTTGTGTGAACTGTTTGGGCGGTTCATGAAACGCGTATATGCTCTCAACATCTTTCAGTGTTTTTTGCTTCAAGTTTTTAGTTTGAGATGAAATGAAACATGCATTCCAGTTTTAAAAAAAAGAACAACAAATTAGTGACGTAATTATGTCGCTAATAATGATAAGATTCGCCAACTTTTAATAACCTGCTAACACTTAGACATGAGGAGTATTTTTTGGAATTAATTGCGTTGAGTTTGTTGTTGTGGTCGTTTAGGGTCCGTTTGATACGAAGAAAACAGAGGGGAGGAAAAGAGAGGAAAAATTTTGATGAGCTCATTTTTGAAATATTGAAGAAGTGACATTTAAATATTTTAATTAATTTTTCTTACCCTTTTATATTACATCTTTTTATCAAAATCTTATAATCTTGTTTCTGCAATTTTTTAAAACGAGTTCATTCAAAAATTTTATCACCTTCCATGCTCTCCATTTTTCTCGTACCAAACGAACCCTTGATGATTTGTTAAATGATTAGGCCATTCCAAAATCCTAAATTAAGATTTGGAGTTGGGAGATATTTTCAGCCTTTTTCCTTAAATAAAATCTTATAATGTCATAAATAGTTGTGGATCACTTTTTCACACTGATCCGAACTCCAATCCCACCCATTGCTTTTGCCAATTAATTTCCTGTAACTACCAAAAATATTTAACGAAAAATTTTAGTTTGCTCAAATAAGGCACAAATTTTTGTATATTCGATTGAAGTTGAAATAACTCTTTTTCTTTCAAAGAACATAAAGAGAGAAAGAAAAGAAGATGAACCCGTTGTATATTGAATTCTTTTTGGGGCCAAAATTGTATATTCAATTAAAAGAGCAATTATTTATTAATCAATTTTGTAGTTGATATTTAGATGGATTTATTTTAATTATTAATAATTTTTTTATAAAAATAAAGACTCTCACCTGGTTAGAAAAAAATAAAAGAAGAAAACTCTCATAGAAGTAGAAGAGGTATAGTCTGGCGAATAAGGCGATCTTAGCTATAATGAAATGATTCCGCTATTTTTTTGACGAAAAATAAATATGTACACAAAACTTGCAAAATACTAATAATGGATGTCAATAGTATGGCATATAACTTTTGGACTACTTAAAAAATGCATGCATACAACTATCATTAAATTAAAAATAAAATCCTATTTAAAATTGAAAAAAATGTCTATTTTTTCCGGCCAATATTTCCCTCCTGTAATTATCCACCTGCCTTTGTTTCCTCCTTATCAATTCAATTCAGTTTCAAAAGGTAGATGCCTTCCTTGACAAATTAGTGGGGAAATTTTTTAACAAAAATTTATTTTAGGGCAACTCTATCGCTAATACATTGCTAAAATTAGTGATAATAAATTTTGTTATTAATTCATTGAAAAAAATATTTTGCAACAAAAATTAAATGAAGAAAAAATTTCATCGCTATTTTATCACAAAATAGTTAGGGACAAAAATTAGCAATGGTAATTTTTTAGTGCTAGTTCCATTACAAAAAAATTAGCAGCAGAAACTAGTGACTAAAATGGTCATTGTAAACTTTAAGGATAACCAATACCAATTTTGCAACAAAATAACTGATGAAAAATTGATAGATGTATCTAATTTGAAATTTATATGAATTTATTATCAAAATGATAATATTTCAAAATTAGGACACACAGCCATGTATAACTTAAGAACAACTTGACATAATTAATATGAGAAACTTGATATAAGTATTCTTCATAATAAAATAAACAGCATCTAATTCCATTAAAATTCAACTTCGCATGTTAGTACTTGAACCTCATATATTGTCAATTATAGAGTCTCATGTTGTTCTTAAATCTCATTGCCTCCGGTCCTATTTCACCCCTACTTATTTTTCTCTATGCAGTGGTGGTCAAAACACGTCTTATTTCTTGCGCCAATTAAATATTTCACATATCAGGAATTATAATAGTTGGGAAAATTAGTGGGGGACCTAGAAAAAAATTATATTTATTTAAAATTATCCTAAAAATTATAATTATTTGCAGGGATCAAAGACTAAAAATATAAATATTAAATACTAAATTGCCCATAATCAACTCCCTACATTATCTCAAAATATATATCCACAGCATTTAATAGTTACAAAATGAAGATTGATGCATGTCATCAAACAAAAATCATATATTCACAGATAAAATAAAAGTATAAATCAAATAGAAAATGTTTTCGTTAGGAGACTTGGTGATCGCACTTCACTATGAAAGACCTTTCTCCTTCAAGAGACGAACTGCCTTTCCATTCTTTTGATTCTCATGTAACTTATGACCCTTCACTATTCATTCTAATTGTGCAGTGCCGATTTTTTAACAAATACTTACCGTTCAACAATTCATCTTTAGTATTGATCTAACTACGCTCTGTTTTAAAGTAAGTAATACAGAGCTTTCTTTGTTGTTTTAATAATAATAATAATAATAATTCTGACAAAAAAGGAAAACAAAATACAAATAATGTGGACTCATGGGACCCAAAGCAATAATAGCCATCCTTGTGAGTGGGTAGAAAACAGGAGCCTCACCACTCAGAGATAAGCCTGCAAGCTTCCATTGAATCAAATCACTGAGAAGTATGACCTTCCATTGCTAAATTATTGTTTTGTGCTATAATTGGGATCCAACATGTTTTATTACATTCTTAATTATAAGCATAGCAAAGTCTTGTCATATGAACATGGAAAAAGAGAGATTCTAAAGTGTTTGGTCATACCATGTTCTCCTGTTTGCAAATTCTGATGAAGTTTAATGCTGAAATTAGTGTGGAAGTGAGATCTTGTTTTCCAAAGAAAGTGATGAGACAAGTTGATATGGACTATCTTAAAGTCTGCATTATTGTGTACAATTCATCGTATAAATGTTTTCGTGACCAGTAGACATTTGGAATAGATATTTATGAACCCGTCTTAAAAGGCGGCCTATTCTTTTCCTCTCCATTTGTGTGTACGTAATTTTTCTGATTTTATGGAACGAATTAACATTCCCCCCAAAAAAAAACAGAGAGAAATTTTATTATTATTATTATTATTATTATTAGAACCAATAATTTATTGAAAGAGAAATTCTGAACATGAAAGGTCTAGATCGCATATGAAAGGGAACTTGCCTCACTTACTTATATGATGCCATTTTCAATATCCAACAAGAACAATCAATGGGGTTTGGTTCTAACAGAAAGGGCTAGTCTCTTATGTTACATCCCAAAAATTTTCACCTGGCTATAAGAGATTAAAAATTGGGATGAGGGTCAATGTAGGAACTAGACGGGGAGATGAAATAACTTTTGATGTGAAACCCTAAGGAGGTCCGAGCTGACATTTTTGTAAGTGTTAGTCTAGGAAGGGCAAAACGAGAGAATTTGAGAAAAATTCCAGAAAAATCCCCGAAAAATGGGAAAGTGGAGAGTAGAGGTTTTGGAAATTCAGTTGAGGCCCAAAGGGTGAAATTTCGGTGAAAATGAATTATTACGGAATTTCCCATAAATAGAGGTTTTTCGGGAAATTACTGGGAAAATGAAGAAAACTAATTATTTTAATGAGTTAAAGGCCTCAATAAATTTGGGATAATGATGGAAAATTCATATAAATGTTTATTTGAATTTATAAAATTGTCTTTAGGCCTTGGAAGCTCAAGGATTAATTTTAGGGAATTTATTTTCCCGTAGTGACACTGATAAAGGCCTAACCGGAGAAAATTCAAAATAAATATCTAGAGGTGATGAAGAATTCTGAAAATTTCCATATCATATTATCATATTAAAAGGTGAATTATCATGGAGAGAAATGAATTTTTGGATGTCTAGAAAAATTATGAAATGTTACTAGTGAATAGTAATCGATAAAGTTTCTAATTGGTTTGAGATAGTGATTTGGTTTGTGGGCCATCTTTTTGGACCAACCCAAAACATTTTTGGGGCCCACAATGGACCCATTAAAGATCCAATTTCATGCACTTTCCAGATTCCACCATTTTATTAAATAAATTGTGAAATTAAGGGATATTTTTGTGGAAAAATCTAGAGAAATGCCACTTGTTCAAATCTGAATATTTTTCACACTTGACGGCTGCCACATAACCCCATTGAGATGTCCAAATTCGTGCAAATCAGGAGGGAGAGGGCAGATGGAATTTTTCTATAAATACCCCTTGAAAATACATGAAAAATGTTAGAAAATTGGGGAAAATAAGGGGAAACTCTGCCACTGTTCATCCAGCCACACTTGCACGAAATTTTGAGGTGTTTTAGGCAAGAAATCATCCAATCTACTTCAAAGAAACACTAAGGTATGTCCAAGCATCAATATCCCTAAGTTTTACATTGATTAAACAAGGATTTTTGCTTGGGAAAATGCTGGAAAAATCTGAAAATTTCGGTTGAGACATGTGATACTTGGGGAAGGATAGAAACCTTAATAATCAAGTGGGATAAGCAAGATTAAGTGGTGTATAGATTGATTTTTGGAAGAAAGCCAAGTTAGGGTTTTGGTTCTTCAAGCCAAGGGGTTTTGGTTCTTCATCTTCGTTTTGCACTGTTCATGCAGAAGCAATTTGAGTTTGCTTGATTTGATGATTCCAATGGCTTTAAAACATGTTTTTGTGTAGGGATTTAATGTTGGAAGATGTTTAAAATCATTGGAATCAAAAACAGAATTTTTGGAAGCATATAGCCCCCTATTCGGCCAAGTGAGGATCATGGGAAAGGAGTTTAAATTTTAAAAATCTGATTGCACCATTGGATTCCTCATGAAAAATTGTAGGATTGGGCCATGAGAAGTTTGATCCTAAAGAAGGAATCATTTTGTTGAAAATCAAAGAAAAAGGGGGGAATTGTTAAGTTAATGTTAAAGTGTTAGAATTAAGTTGTTTTGTAATTAATATGGCCTATGTTTATGCTTGGTTTAATAGGCATTAAGAGGAGGAATTAAGGAGAAGCATTGCTCCTTGGAGGAATTAAGTGGACAAGCTTTGCAAAGGTAGCTTTAAATTATAATTTGATTGTTTATCTTGCTTGTTTGTTGTGATTTGTTGTTGCTTAGATTTGGAGAAACTTTGTGGTGATCTTGATTGTTTGATTGACATTGGTTATGCTTTGGCCAAATGCTTTGTGGTATGTCAATGTGGATGATATGATGTTCCTCTCCTTGCCTGCTATTTGGCATGAATTCCTATGAGTTGGGAATGGTTTGGATTGCATGAGCATGTCACAATTGAACTTGCATTGATTTACATGATAATTATAATTCATATGCTACTGGGATTTCTTTGAAATCTCATTCCTCCTATGTCATTCTATGCACTAATTAGGAAATGGACCAAGCATGGATCAAGGCAAGGAATTGGTATTGGGATAATGGAGCAATATGTAATTAATGTTGTTATGTTATGTTGTGTAAGGTATCATTGAACTTTATGTAATGATGGTATCTAGTTATGGATGATGTTATGATGTGTATTATACTTTATTCTCATGCCCTAATGTTAAATTTATGCATGGTACATTATGGAATGGATGTGGAAAAAGAAAAAGGGGTAATTAGGGGATAGAAATTCCCTAAAAAGTATCAAATTTGTGGCACATAAAATAATGAGCAATTGTGAGAATTTAGGCGTGAAATTTGGCAGTATAATAGATCTCATTTTTATCGTAAAATCAAGTGGTAATACATCAAATTTGGAGTTGTGTGCTAAGAGTTATGCCCTCCCAAAGTTGGGCAAAAATACTGAAAATTCGAAAATTCACCAAATGAACAGTATATTTTGACGAATTTCCTGGAATTATTCTGGATGGAATTGGACCTAATGATTATTTTTCCTCCATATAAATCTTAGCCAGCTTCATGTGAAAATTATAACCACTTCGTTTCGATTTTTCTAGATTTAATTATGAATTTTCAAAGTTGACCCATTTTCGGATGAATAGTGTACGGACAGGATAAATAGTAAAACTCTGAACTTTAAATTTTTCATCCGGAAACGCTGCGAAACACGTTATATTGGTTCCAATTAACATATAATGGGTTATAAAGAGAGGTGTGACATCTTACAATGTGACAAACCAATATTCGAATCCCTATTGGAAAAGGTGTCCATATTTAATACCCGACAATATCTCGAATAGAATTGCCTCCAATATAAGGATAGCTATGCCTTAGCAATATATAAATATATATATATATATATATATCCAACAAGAACAGGGGAAATACTTTGGTTCAGAAGTGGTAAGTTGATGAAGACCTGTGGATATGTGATGTCGGAGATTCAGCGGAGGACACCACACATTGATTTCACCATGCTCTGTCTTAAAGCAATGAATACAGATCTTTCTTTTTTGTTTGAATAATAATGATAATTCAATAACTTTATATTCAAAATTACTGTGTCAAAACAAACCAGTACAGGAAGGATGTTATAAACTAGCTTCAGTTCCATCCACTCCAACATTAAAATTTCAATATTTCTTACAAACATTGTTTCGAGATGGAGAGTATTCTCGTCATAACAAATACATCAAATGCACATTGGTTTATTTTTAATCACCGAAAAGAAACAACGACGCATGAAAAATAAATGCGGTTCTCTATTGAAGGACGGTTTTAAGTTGTAATGACTCCTAACAGTTTTCATTTCTTTTCTGCCCGCGTCATGCTTCGTGATATAACCCGAAAATTTAAAAAACCGACAACCCGACCCATTGTCAACCGGGTATTACAGGATTTCAAGAATAGGATAGATAGAGAGATGGATGGATAGGCAGATTTCTCAAGCTTTATGAATATATTTCCCCTTTCTCTACGGTTTTCAAAACAAATGGCTTTTGTTTTTATTAGAAACACATTTTTCTAAGAACTTATATGTCTATCTTCACTTGAGCCAAAAGATTACACAATAATGTCAAAAATAATGTTGATTACTCTTACTGAAACGTTTCTTAATTTGTATTTCAATTTTCTGTTCAAAATTACAAATTCAATTCAGTTTATTTTTTCAAATGAATCTGAACGGTTATTCAAACATAAATTTTAACAAACACCCTGAAGATCTCAACGATCCATCACTAGTCAAACATAAACCAATCCTTCAGGAGATTTTGAATTCTTTAATCTTTAAATAGTATATCAGTGTCATAATCTTACATAGAGGAATAAAAGGTCAAACATAGGACGAGAGGCAGCACAACCATTTTGCGTAAATTTTGAAGCAACTTTCGAATTAGTTTCCAACGTCACAATATTGATGAAATTTGTTTAGATAAATAGATACAAGTCATTGTTGGCACAAGAAAAATAAAAGAACTGGAACCGTAAAGATAGGGACACTATTTACCCTGGAAAGTTTATCATTATGTGGTTATTCGAAGTTAAAAATGTGTCTAAACACTGGAAATTTAAAATGAATTTCTTAGATTGATCTCGCTATGCTCTGTTTTAAGGCATGTAAAACAGAGCTTTCTTTTGTACTTCATAATAACACCAACAGCAATAATTATATATATATATATAGAGAGAGAGAGAGAGAGAGAGAATCAGAGATTGAACATTGAATAGTC
The DNA here is from genome assembly GCF_004799145.2 of Neltuma alba. NCBI lineage: Eukaryota > Viridiplantae > Streptophyta > Magnoliopsida > Fabales > Fabaceae > Neltuma > Neltuma alba. Next base: position 63,995 of record NW_021635080.1, on the reverse strand, counting down.
TTTATGCCAAAAGAAATCATTAAAGAAGGATATCAACGACGGCATTCAGTTCCATCCACTCCAACATAAAACTTGTCAATATTTTTGTACACACATTTTCCAAGACGGAAAGAAGTCTCGTTACAACAAATATATGAAGTGCACATCTTATAGTCACCCGGGAAAAGGAAAAAAACATGAAGCATGAAAATGAAATCCAAGCTAAAATCCAAAATGTTTATTCTTAGCAGCAATCATTTCCCAGCATTGGTTTTGCCTTGCTAGAATCTCTTGGCGGGCCTTCAAAAGCTGAGTATGATTTGCCATCACATTTGCATGCTCTTGCAATGCAGCATCCAAGTCTTTTTGAACCAATCGTGCTGCCTTAACCCCTTGATTGCGAGTAGCCGCAAGCAATGCCTCGTTGGTGTTGAGATCACTGTCCAAACCTTTTAGAGTTTCTTGAATTTCATTAACTTTAGACACATCACAATTAAAAACCTTAGTCCTAATAGATTCAAGCCAGTCCTTGTCAAAACCAAGAAGGCAAGCATCCTTTAATTTCTCTTCCAACGACCTCTTGTCTGCCTCAGTGATTGTGAAGGGTGTTCTGGTGGTTAGAATGTTGAGTATATCAATCAATACCCTATAGGATATGCGCAGCATTTGGGTGCTTCGGTCATTTGTAGACATACACAGTTGTGGGTGAGTCTTGAGTGCCTGTGCCAATAAAGAAATCTCAGAGCCCTCTAATTTCACCATCTCATTTATCTCTTGCACTCCGCTAACATTCAAAGCTTGATCAGTCTCAAGAACGGAAGGTGCCGACTCCGAAGGAGTAGAAAATGGAAGCAACGAAGATTGTGCGTGCTCAGTATTAATATTTGATGACTTTGTCACAGCAGGATGCTTAATTTGGCCTAATAAACCATCACATTATTAGTAGAATATTTAAGTGGCCCAAAGCAACACGATCAACATTAAAGGGAATAGATAGATAACCTCTAGAACATGACAGCTCTTGTTCCATCTGCGTAAGATTGCTTGGGTCATCAGTCACATGCTCATTTGAGTTTAGTTGGACACCATGGAACGCCATATTTGCCTTGGATTCATCTTGAATCACATCTGTTCCATTGATGTCTTTGTCACTATTAATGCCCTCGTATAGAGTAGTTGGTTGTGGAATGGGTGCAGCATCACCAATGACAGTGGCATGAGACTTATCAGAAACTTGAATATCATCTGCTACATCATAAGTGTGTTAGTTAGTGGTTTCAAAACCGTTTTGTCTATTTCTTCTTAAACTAATGAAGCACTGATAGAATGAAAACTATCTAAAAAGCAATTGAGAAAGACGACACCCAAAGAAGGGTACAAAGGAAAATCACTACCGGTAGGCTTGCAGAGTAGAGCTTTTGAAGAATTAGGACTCGGTGGCAAGATTGCCTTAGAAGTTAGCTCACTTGAAATAGTTGTCGTGGATGGTACAAATGGGTCTCCTATGTAAACATGTGTACGGAAAATACAGTTATCAAATGATGTAAGGATAAGAGATTTTTCTGGTAAAAAAAAAAAAAGGATAAGAGATTTCATTTATAGAAAGCAATTGAGTATCGTACCATGAATGGAAGTCTTGGGCTTTTCTTTTAGGAAAGAGTTCTTTGCTTTTATGTCACTTTGACGATGTCGGGTAGTTATCAAGCCACCTGCGAAACCCAAAATAAGTAACCAATATATTACTAATAAGACAAGACATTAATATACATGTTACCTTTTCTTTCCTCTTCCTCTTCCTCATCCTCGTGACATTGTATACCATGTCTTGTCATTTCTTCTTTTGACTGTGGCTCCATCATGATTGATTCTGTTTTCACTTCTTTGTTGACTGACTCATCCTATGTGAAGATAAATATGAAAGGGACATAAGTTCAAATATCTAGCATAAATTTGTTTATTGATACAATAAATAACAATAAGTCACATTTGAGTATTAATTCTATAATGAACTAAATGCTACGCTCGTAGTTCATATTACTTTTATTAATTGTAATTACATCAATTAGATGTTGTTTCAGTTTTCTTTTGGATTTTGGCTCTGGGTTGTACTTCAATGCCACTTTTTTTTTAAAAAAAAAAAAATAACCTGCATCAAACAAAATGACTAGTACTTATTTTTTAGGCTGCATTTGATATACCATCCAACGTACCTTTGTAAAGTTGTGTGAGCCCAATGTAGATTGTTGTGGATCAATCATGGTTCTTTCGTTTCTCGCCACTTTGCCCACCAACTCGTCCTATGTGAAAGATAAATATATAAAAGGCAAAAGTTCGAACAAGCTAGCATGAATAAAGAATAATAATCTACAGGTAAAAGATGATGATGATGATGATATGACTTTTGAAGATGCATTTTATGGACCACTTTTGTTTATAATGCTTAGATATTCCCTTCGTAAAGAGATAAAGAGATAAAGAGATAAAACATGCTGATTGTCCTATTACATTTGAATCAGATGATAAATTTGTCATCTTTGGCTTCTCCAAAATAATACCCTCTTCAACAATTTCCTTTGCATCTTTGTTAGTACCCTATCCAACGCCACATGATAAAAAAGTTTAGCTATGAATGAAAATGGGCACGTGTCTCTGTATATGATTGCAGTTTTATTCGGTTTTCAAATGACATCAAATTCAAATTTTTATGCCAATATTTAGAGTAAAAAATCATGGTTTGCTTCAAGATAACTTTGAAACAGAGAATGAGAAAGAAAATGAAGATGCCGTACTAGTTAATGGTGGCATATGTGTAAAGCTTGTAGACATAATAAAATGCCATTAACAAAAATAATATATGTACAGAAATGAAATGAGATATACTCTTGTGAAGTTTGAGGAACCAGTTGTGGGTTGTTGGGGTTCTAAGGCTTGTCTTCCATTTGTATGGGAAAAAAGATTCTGCTCTGTTTCTTCCCAAACTTTAGAATCTTGATTTATACAGTCATCAGAAAATTGAGTTGTTGTAGTTTCTGCAAGTACATAATAATTTTCAATTTGAATTAATGATGGACTTCTTTGAATGCATACCATAAAAAGAAAATTCGGAACAATCATATACTATGGAAGATTTTTCCAATTTCTTATATTAAAACCCGAATAATGTACTTTTCATATGTTTGCGTGAATATATTTAAATAATATTTCTAGTCCTTTTGTGCGTTAGGCTACCTGTGTCAACTCTTATATTACCACTTCCGCTTGAGACAGTGGCATGGCCAAGGGATTTATTAGAAGCTTGAACATCATCTGCAACATTAGAAGTTTGTTGGTTAGTGGTTTCCACGTCGTTTTGAATATTTCTTCCTAAATTAATCAAGAAATATAATGTTAAAATGAAAACAATACAAAATCTAATTGCAAAAGCAAATGAAGATTTATAATAGGTAGAATCACTTATGAGGCATAGACTATAGTCTTCTGCAAGGTTAATGACACTCATTGTAGCAGGATTTGCTTCTTCTATGTATGAATAAAACTCGAATGAAATGTCACTATAGGATGACAACAAAGAAACTCACCATTGGAAGGCTTGGGGAGAACGGTTGAAAGGCTTTGACTGAGGCTTGTTGAAACTTTTGTTGACATAGGACTCAATGGCAAGATTACCTCAGAAGTTTGCTCGCTTGAAACAATTGTTACAGTTGGCCCAGCTGGGTCATCTATGAAAAAATGATTATTATATCAAAACAAATGATGAAATACCTCATTGAAAAAAAGAATCAAGTACCATCAATAGAGGTTTTGGACTCCTCCTTTGATAAAGAACTGCTAGACTTCATGCCACTTATTCGAGCACGTCGAGATGTTATCAAGCTCTCTGTAAAACCCAAAATAAATAACCAGTATTTTGTACAAAACTAACACATCAATATTTTACCTTCCTCTTCCTCTTCCTCTTCAAAAATCTTGGCACTTGCATGAGTGTTGTCTCTTGTAGGAAGAACAGTGAAGTTGGGACTTGTATGAATTGGTGCCTTCTATAGAAACCAGGGGCCATATAAGACAATGATGATAAATTAGTGTAGTTGTTTTCTTTGTACTATATCCAACACCCCAATATATAAAAAGAAGCTTCATGGAGATTGGCTAACAAATAAGTCTTAAAAGAAATTTTGAATCCAATGATAAAAAGAAGCTTTACTTAGTTCATGTCAAATTCATTAAAAATTTGGAACACACACTATATTTATGTGTGTTAGAGTTTATTGCTGGCATTTTAAATATCCCCTTCAAATTATATGTTTTTCTTCTAGCAACTAAATTTTTTAGAAAAAACATAATTGGGTTCATATCACAACTTTAAAGCACGGAAAGAAAACTATTGTGTAATGGAGACAAAAATAAAGAACAAAAATCTATAAATAAAAGACAATTAGTCTCAGTTTTGGTGGTACGTCTCTTAAATCAGTTCTAATTCTGCATGAAAAAGAATTATTTTTTTAGCTAATATTTAGTAGTAATTATAACATTTGAATTTTGAATACCGGTTAAATATGACCCAAAATTTGAAAAATATAGTGAACTTTAAAGCAAAAGTTTAAATAAGAGAAAATATAGAGCAAAGTTATAATTATAAAAAAATGCCCAAAAATTAGAGAGAAGTCTCGAAAAGTAGAGAAAAGATTTTCAAAGCATATTTGAGGCTTTGGGATAATATTTAAAGATTAAAATATACATTTAGTTCTTAAATTTTATACAAGATTTCAATTTGATCTTTTAGCTTTAAAAAATATATTTTTGATTCTTTAATCTTAAAATTATTAGGCTTAGATTATGATTTTTTTTTGTAATCATGGTTGTTTTGAAAATTAATATATTAACATTTGATAATGTTTTAGCAACATTTAAAATCTTAATGTCATTTTTTTTGTTAACAATTTTGGGCTTAAATAACCAAAAAAATATGCCCTTTAAAGTTAAGGGACTATATTGAAACTGTATATAAAGTGAAAGGACTAAATGGGTCTTTTATCCTTGTTTAAAATTTAAATGTCTCAAGAATGGATTATATATATGAGGATTTAAGGAAATAAAAAGAAAAATAATTATTACAATTATTTAAGGCTGAGGAAAATTGTGAAAAATATTATGAAATATTATTTTGATAATTTTAAAATATTGTGAAGGGGATTATATTTTCCAAAAATGAATCGATAATTTAAAGCTAATTTATGGGAGATAAGGGCCTTTTTTTGTGAACACTGAAGTAAACATATATAGAGGCTAATGTTCAGCCTTAAAATTTTAAAAAAATTATTTTAGGAGCTGTGGAAGCCAATTAAAATATAAAGTGTCGCAGACTAAATTTTGGACGTTTTTGGGAAAGTTTAGCACTGATCAGTGATGGGTACAACAGCAATTTCACTTTCTCAAGCCTAGAAAGGAAATGCGCCTATGCATAGTCTAAAAAGTATTGTGCGTGGTGCACTAAGTCCAAAAAGAAGAGCATCAGATTTGCTGGGTTGGGACTCATGAAATGCCAAATAAGATGCTTATGCAGTAAGCTTGCAAGGATAAGTTAAAACACACACACACACACACACGTTGCCTCCATTTAAACCTCTCAGAAGCTCCCTCACATTTTGCCCTTGCACAAGCAAGAGCGCGCGCGCGCGCACACAGAGAGCTAAGGGAAGGGGAAGATATGATTAAAGAAGAAGGAAAGTTCTCCCCTCACATGCAACCGAACGTTTAGACCAAGGTAAGGACCTTAAACCTTATTCCATCAACATTTTTCTCAGTGGCTGTGTCTTGCGCAAATAGATAAGAGGTTTTCATCTGGTTTTTAAAAGAGAGGGAGAAGAGAGAAAGGGAGGGACGCATGCATTAAGAGAGAAAGGGAGGGACGCATGCATTAAGTTATAAAAATCATATTTAGATGATAGATGGGGGTTGATTTTATTCCTTGCATGTTGATTTGTGTGAGAAGAAGTGATTTTTGGATCTGGAGTTTCTGTTTCCGGGGAGTGTTTATTTAACTTCTCTTACGGGAGCTGAAATCTGGAATTCAGCTTATAATGTTTAATTATGTACTAAGTTTATAATTAAGTGGGAACTAAAATATAGTAAACACCTAGAGGCCTCAAGATGAAATGCGGATGAAGTGACTAAACTAAGTTTTATTCTCTTCCCTTGTTCGGTCAAAGTAACTGGAACACTTTAAAATGTAAAGGGAAGGCTGCCCAAAACTTTAAAAGTTGATGAACTACACATGTAAAGGGTCTAGTGGCTCTTGTATAGTGATTATGGGCAATTGGAACATCATATCATTATTAGTTTTGTGAACTTTAATTCTTATCCCCTGTTTGGACAGCAACCTTCAGATGTTTATTGAATTAAAAATTTTGTCACTCAGAGAGGTTTAAATGTTACTGTTTTGATATGTTATAACATTGGAACAAGTGTTCTAAATTCCCGTCCTGAACCTAAGGCATGTTTAAACGCCCCTAGCAAGAAGAGAATTAAATTTTATAAGTCTATCTATTAAGCCCTGTTTTTTGATAGCATAGTTTTAGTAAGAGGAAGTCAAGTTTTGGTTAAATTTCAATATGATAATGAGCTTAATAGAGACCTTGGCGTGGTAGCAAGTCTCTAGCATAAGTTTGGGACTAAGAGGTTTTTAATTGTTGGCCTTTCAGGGATTCTAAGAGGTCATAAGTAGTTCTTAAATGGCTAAACATCTTTAATTAGTGAACCTAAATAAGGTTTGATGGTAACTTTATTTATTTCCTTCGTTAAAAGAAATATTATTATTTACTAATTTTTTGTTTCAGATTTTCAACCCACTCCTTAATAAATGTCCCCTTATAAAATTAGAATCAAATGATGTAACAAAAAATCAATCAGATGATGATGATGATGATGATGTCTTTTTGGTATTTTTAAAATAGCGTGCTTATCACAGTGGAATCATATATTGTTTCTTCAATACCCTGTCCAAAACCACAAGTTTTTCCCCCCCTAGTTTACGTCAAATTCATTATGCAGCTGGAATACGCACACTTGCGTTTACCCGCCTCTGGGTATATTGTCAGCATTTTAAATATGATCTTCAAACTCTGTTTTCTCATAAAAAGGATAGAATTTTTTGACCATTGCGACAAAATTAAAATAACCAACCATACATATAATCATTGATGGGGACCATTGGAAAAGCAGTAAAATGATGCCATTAGCAATCAAAATCATACCTCCGTGACGGATTGTTGTGCTGTTTCTCCCATCTTTAAAGATTTTTGGGTATTGAGATGAGAAGGAAGCTTTTCCTCTGCTTTTTCTTCAACTTGAAAACATGCTGTTTCAAGGCCTACTTGAAGCTGGGTAGTTGAAATTTCTGAATGTAGGATTTTTAATGTCATAATAAAACTCATATAATAATTTTCAATTTTATAGAGAATAAATACTTCTCTGAATGCATACCATAAAAGGAAAACTTGGGACAATCATCCACTTTCGTGTTATCATCTCCTTTCAAAGTTTGAAAATCAATCCCATGACATAGACTAACAAGATTAGGAAGATCTATGAGCTTCAATTGACTTAGTTGTGAAAGCACATCCTCCATGACCCTCTCTTTCATCTCTCCTTGTCTTACTAGTACATGCTCAAGTTCATTGGCTCTACTTATCTCCAGAGATCTTAGTTTTGAAAGGATACCAGAAATAGTGATAGAGAACAGGTAGCTCAATTTGTCACAATCATTGACAGAGACTTGTTCTAAGTTAGGAAAGCATGGTTCACGGCACAAATGATGATCATCATCATCTGTTTCATAATCTTCTTCGACAATGTGAACTAATTCTTCACATTCTGATATACCCAACTTCTGCAACATTGGTAGGCTTCTCACCATGCATGCAGGGAAGATAACTTTGAGCTTTTTGCATCCACTAATGGATAGATTCCGAAGACTATGGAAATATATGACATGTTTAGGCCCCACACATATATTCACCACCTCACTTAGATTCTGCAACCTCAACTTTTGTAAACTTGATGTCAATGGTTCAGGTCCATCCCCATTTTGTTTTGTGTTAATGTGTGTCAAATCAACAATTTCTTTTATTTCGGAGTTCCGAACGTCTAGAGTTTTTGAAGTTTGGCTGCACATCTCCGTTGCCTACAAAATCCATAAAAGATAAATCAATTCCAAATTTATTTTTCTAACAAAAATAACTTTAAAATGGGCAGTCCAATTTGAACAAAATCAGGGTAGAGTTTATGGTGACTGAAACTACCAAATAAAAATTCAGAAGAAACAAATAGATTTGAATTTTAAATATAAATGGTATTTTTTCAAACGTGTGTCTGAAAACAACAACAAAAAACCCTTATAGTTTACAAAAATAGAGAATTAGTGAGGTAATATTATTATTTTCTGCTTCTTTACGAGATCATATGAATGAAGTAGGGAAAAATATTATTATAATATAACTTATCGATTGGGGGAATATATTAACACTAGCAAGAGAAGTCAGAGTCATACCTTTTTTTCCCGTTGTTTTGTATGCCAGCGGAATAAAAATTCTTTGAAAGGTCTTGTAAACTCTGAAAAGCCAGTCAAAATAATGGATGACAGTGGAGATAACCCTCTCAAATAGTAGTTTTCGGGGTAAATGCTAATAAGTTCTGGCACATTCATAATTAAAAGATCTTTTAAAGTCGGGATGTCCACGGGAATTTTGATACTCTCATTCTGATGAGTTGTACTGTTTTCATGTTGGCTTCTTCCAAATACATATTTCAACAAAGGAGCCCTTGTGATATTCAGAGACTCCAAATATGCAGGGCATCTGAAAGCATGTGCTGGGAATAAATATTCCAATGCGTTGCGGCCTGAAACTGATAACCGTTTCAACTTTGGAAAGATGGAATAATTGTAGTTCATGTGAGTTCCAGCATCTGCCTCATCTTCTACTATGCACTTCAGTTTATGACAGTTCAGTATTGTCAAATCTTCCAACAAAATTGTTGAGGCAAGGGATAGAGTTGACAATGATATTATGTTCCAACATTCGACCAGTCGTATTGTCGTAACATTCTTCAATGATTGCGCCAACAAGATTTGAGATGCATGGAAAGGAGGAACTCTACATGTAGATGAATTTATTTCCTACAAACACAAATCTTTAAAAAGTTATATCTATCACCAACAGAATAAATCACTCTTATTTTAAAATAAACAATATGCAAGATTGGAATATATAATAATACCCAATAAATCAAAGATATTTTTAACATAACAATAATTAGTAAAATAAATCATTCTTATTCCAAAACAAACAATCAGTGAAGATTTATTGAAAAAAACAATCAGTAAAATTTGAGTATGTAAATTTTTTATGTAGTCATATCATATACAGCGAATAATATCATAGCAAATAAAAACTCAATTCAACTCTTCGTGAGCCCCCTTACGCCCCTTTCCATTTGATAATTTGTTAATAAAAAATTATGTAAAATGTTTATAATGGGAAAAAAATCTTTTCAATTTAAAATGATTAGTGCCTTTGTGTGTGTTATTCTGTCGGACACACGGATAAAGATCAGAATCTGTAAAAGATTTGCAATTTGACTCAAATGTTTTATTTAATATTAACTTGGTCCATACAATTTCATTAAATAAATAATTAAATTATCCACATACCTAAGTACTATAGGAGTAGTTAAAAAAAGAGCACAGCACATTAACTAAAATTGTATCAATGTCAACAAGGCACTCGAACCTTGAGATATATTTTATCTGACATTTTGAAATCATTGAGACCAAACTAATGCTAATTAAAACACCAAACGGGTTGAGACTATGAGTAATAAAAGTTTCATTTTCCCAAATATGTGGGTGTGTGTGTGTGGAGCTAAATGACGTAATTTTACGTGTTAATTTGCATCCCAAATATGTATATGTGTGTATGTGAAGCTAAATGACGTAATTTTGCGTGTGAATTTGCATAATCCATTCACAATCTTTTTTTGATTTGAAGTCTTCATTGCTAACCATATATTAATATCACCCTTGTTAGGCAACAATCAATTCAATATTTGTTAATAAACAATTAATCTAAAAGCTAAATTGAGCGGAAAAAACGCTCAACATATAAGGACGGTCGTAAATAATTTCATTTTGATCAAATAACACTCCATTTGTAATTAACATTATCAAAACAGAACAAATCATATGCACAGAAGTTAAAGAGAGTATACCTCTGAAGTCGGCAAATTCACCATGTCATAATCATCGAAAGATTTAATGCTACAATTGCACAGCTCAACATTCTGAAGAGATGCCAGATCCATCTTATAATTCTTAGCACAAATGCTTTTGATCTTTGGCGCATCTTCAATGTAAAGGGTCGCCAAAGCAGGGAGGTCGAAATGCAGCTCTTCCTTTTGCTGATCTTGCTGGTACTTCCCAACAACATATTTTAGTTCAGGAACTTTCCTAATTGTCAAGGACTTCAATTTTTGAAGACCACCAGATATTGATGATCGAAATACAAATTCCAACTCCCTGCAAAACTTGATTTCCAGCTTCTCTAGTGTTGGGAAAATGGAACAATAATTCTTATTATCAACTTGAGCATCTCCCTCATGTGTTGTGATGCACTTCAGTTTATGACATCCGCAGATTTTCAAAGACTTCAATTTTTGAAGACCACCAGATATTGCTGATTGAAATAAAAATTTCAACTCCTCGCAATTCCAAATTTCCAGATTCTCTAGTGTTGGGAAAATGGAACAATAATTCTTATTATCAACTTGAGCATATCCCTCATGTGTTGTGATGCACTTCAGTTTATGACATTCCCTGATTGACAAACTTTCCAACGAAATTGTTGAGGCCGCAATGGATAAAGTTGACAGTGATAATATGTTCCCACATTTCCGTAGTATTATTTTCCTTACATTCCTCAATGATTGCACCAAAAGGCTTTGAGATACAAGGAAAGGAGGAACTCCTTCTGTGGATGCATCTAATTCCTACAAACACAAATCAATGCATAATAAATCAAAAAAATAAATCATTCTTATTCCAGAACAAACAATATATAAAATTTAAATATACATTAATACATAATAAGATTTGAGATGCATGGAAAGGAGGAACTCCATCTGTAGATGAATTTAATTCCTACAAACACAAATCTTTAAAAAGTTATATCTACCACCAACAGAATAAATCACTCTTATTTTAAAATAAACGATATGCAAAATTGGAATATATAATAATGCATAATAAATCAATGATATTTTTTTTGCTCAAAAAAATCAAAGATATTTTTAACAACAACAATTAGTAAAATAAATTATTCTTATTCCAAAACAAACAATCAGCGAAGATTTATTGGGAAAAAACAATCAGTGAAAATTTGAGTATGTAAATTTTTTATGTAGTCATATCATATACGACAAATAATATCAAAGAAAACAAAAACTTAATTCAACTCTTTATGAGCTGCCTTACACCCCATTCCATTTGATAACTTGTTAATAAAAATCACATAAAATGCTTATAATGGGGAAAAAAATCTTTTCAATTTAAAATGATTATTGCCTGTGTTTGTCTTATTGCGTCCGACATATATAGATAAAGATTGGAATCTGTAAAAGATTTGCAATTCGACCCATATGTTTTATTTAATATTAAGGTGGTCCATGTGTATAATAAAAAAAGGTGGTCCATACAGTTTCATTGAATAAATAATTAAATTATCATCATACGTAAGTAGTAGTAGTTAATAACAGAACACAGCATATTAAGTGAAATTATGTTACGTTGATGTCAATAAGGCACTCAAAGCTTGAGATATATTTCATCTGACATTTTGAAATCATTAAGACCAAATTAATGCTACTTAAGACATCAAACTAGTTGAAACTTTGAGTAATAAAAATTTCATTTCCTAAATATATATGGAGCTAAATGACATAATTTTACGTGTTAAGTTGCATAATCAATTCATAACCTTTTTTCATTCGAAGTCTTTATTGGTAACCATATATTAATATCACCCTTGTTAGGCAACAATTAATTCAATACTTGTTAATAAACAATTAATCTAAAAGCTTAATTGAGCGGGGGAAAAAACGCTCAACATATAAAGACGATCATAAATAATTTCTTTTTGATCAAATAACACTCCATTTGTAATTAACATTATCAAAACAGAACAAATCATATGCACAGAAGTTAAAGAGAGTATACCTCTGAAGTCGGCAAATTCACCATGTCATAATCATCGAAAGATTTAATGCTACAATTGCACAGCTCAACATTCTGAAGAGATGCCAGATCCATCTTATAATTCTTAGCACAAATGCTTTTGATCTTTGGCGCATCTTCAATGTAAAGGGTCGCCAAAGCAGGGAGGTCGAAATGCAGCTCTTCATTTTGCTGATCTTGCTGGTGCTTCCCAACAACATATTTTAGTTCAGGAACTTTCCTAATTGTCAAGGACTTCAATTTTTGAAGACCACCAGATATTGATGATCGAAATACAAATTCCAACTCCCTGCAAAACTTGATTTCCAGCTTCTCTAGTGTTGGGAAAATGGAACAATAATTCTTATTATCAACTTGAGCATCTCCCTCATGTGTTGTGATGCACTTCAGTTTATGACATCCGCAGATTTTCAAAGACTTCAATTTTTGAAGACCACCAGATATTGCTGATTGAAATACAAATTCCAACTCCTCGCAATTCCAAATTTCCAGATTCTCTAGTGTTGGGAAAATGGAACAATAATTCTTATTATCAACTTGAGCATCTCCCTCATGTGTTGTGATGCACTTCAGTTTAGGACATCCCCAGATTTTCAAAGACTTCAATTTTTGAAGACCACCAGATATTGCTGATTGAAATAAAAATTCCAACTCCTTGCAATACTCAATTTCCAGATTCTCTAGTGTTGGAAAAATGGAACAATAATTCTTATTATCAACTTGAGCATATCCCTCGTGTGTTGTGATGCACTTCAGTTTATGACATCGCCTGATTGACAAACTTTCCAACGAAATTGTTGAGGCCGCAATGGATAAAGTTGACAGTGATAATATGTTCCCACATTCCCATAGTATTATTTCCCTTACATTCTTCAATGATTGCACCAAAAGGCTTTGAACCGCGTGGCAAAGAAAAACTCCACATGTGGATGAATCTAATTCCTATAAACACAAATCTCGAGAAAGTTATATTTATCGCCAAGAAAATAAATCAATCTTATTCCGAACAAACAATATATAAAATTTACATATACATTACTACATATAAATAAAAATATTTTATACAAAACATCAATCGCTAAAATAAATCACTCTTATTGCAAAAGGAAACAATCAATAAAATTTAAAGACGCAATAATTTTTATGCTGTAATATACGACAGATAATATCACAGCGTAACAATGAATCAAAATAATAATATCGTTTCATTTCTTTTTCAAATATACTGTTATACAAAACTAGACGACCGCTTGATTTGTTTATTACCGCATTCTGCACTCTCTTGACAAAATTTTGAGTAAAATGCTTCAAACACAATAAAACTGTTTAATTTAAAATGTTTATTGTCGGTGTGGTATTCAAATTCAACTGTCCAAACAAACATTGGAATCCGTAAAATATTTGAAATAAATCATTCTTATTCCAAAACAAACAATGCATAAAATTTAAATATAGTACATACATAGTGAATCAAATCAAAATATTTTTAACATGAAAAATAATAAATAAAATAAATTATTCTTATTCCAGTATAAATAATCAGTAAAGTATGTTCAATTTGATCCATTTGTCGTAACTAATATTAATTTGGTCCATACAGTTCCATTAAATAAATAATTAAATTATTCTATTATGTAAGTCAAATAATTAAACAGTTAAAAAAATCTCTCCTCTCGTGAGAGAGAATTCTCTCCTCCTGTGAGCGCACAAACGGCCCCTTTGGTGAGCGACTTCCATCGGCGTCCTCTCCTCGGCAGCGGCCAGGGGAGAGTGAGTCCAGTGTGTGTGCGTTGGTGTGTTCGTGAGTTAGAGATTCTGCAAGATCTGAAGATGAGGGCAAGTTCTGAAGTTTTGCTGGTTAGGGATTTGAAGGTGGGAGATCAGTGGGCAGCACGATTAAGAGCCTCAACAAGAATGGCGAAGAGGAAAACGGAATGGCCGAGTGCACGCTGGGAATCAATGGGAATAGCACCAGAGATGGTGAAATCTGAAAGCTATTTTTCTCAGAGGAGAATGGGTGAAGGAGAGTTCTATGTGTTGCGAGCAAATCAGTTGTTTCTTCAAAATAGATATATGAGCGAGGGATCGATGATTCTCAATTTAAGCTAATCTCGCATTGTCGCCTTGATATAAGTCTATTTCGCGGGATTCTTTTGCCTTGGCCTTGTGAGGTAACAAAATCTGTTACTCTTTCTTCGAATAGCCTCTTTGTAAAGTCCTTTTGTTCGTAGGGTTTGATTGCTGGTTATGACGTATGTGTCGTGCTGGTTGGTCTAATTTATGCTTCTCGGTGGTTTTGGAATATGAGAAAAACCTTGGTTTCTGTTCAAAATGATTGTTGCTGCTGGTTTAAACCATTGGTTTTATCTGAGATAGTGCTTGCCATAGTTTTTTCAAAGGTGATAGGGGGCTTTAGTTTGTTGTCCTTTCAAGACAAGGATATGTTGGAGGAAGAAGCCGTTAGCTTGGGATTTATTGGCAGTTCATTTGTTTACTTTGCTGCAATCTTTACTGAAGGGAAGGTCCAGAAGTTTAGTTTCTATGTGGCAATCAAAAGGGATTCACCAAAAATTAAGGATGATTTAAGATGGGTGCCGCCTGGATGTCCTTAGTCTGTTTTTGATTTTAAGAATTTAGTGTTAGTAGTTGCTGGGATTGATGCTTCTGGTTTGAGAGGGAGATTTGCTTCTGCTGTGGCTTTGAAGATTGGTCACTGGTTGACTGGAAATCTAGAGGAAAAAAGCTTCTGATTCTCTCTGTTGATTTTGCTCAGCTTGGCTGTGATTGGTGGAGCTTCTTCCATGAGAGCATTTTCCCTGTGGAATTTGTCGCCGTCTGTTGCAACTTAGCTTCTTTGGATGAGCTAAGGAGTTTTGTAATGGGTTTGTGGCCTCTATGGTTGGGTTTTATGCCCCCCAATCCCAGTAATTTCTTCTTTTGTTTGTTCGTTCCTCCTCTAGATGGATTGTTAACTGGTGCTCTTCTTGGCTTGCCTGGTTTTGTGTTTGTTTTGGTGTGCAGCTTCAAGTACATTAAGGGAGTGTGTTCTTGGATGGATTTTTCATCATCTCCCCTTCTCTCTCACGGTTTGTTCTCGGCTGCTGCTATAGGAGTGAACCAGATCTGTTTGTTCTCTGCTACTGCTATGGGAGTGAACCAGTTCAGTGTTGTCTTTGGATGTTTTTCGCGTTCTTGTTTATGCTTTTTCATAGTTTTTTGGGTTTCTGTTGTTTTCTCTGCCTTTAAACTTTGAGTGGTTCTGTTTTGTTTTTGTGATTTTACACTTCTGATCAAAAAGAAAAAGTCAGATAATTAAACATAAAAGTAAATTATTTCAAAATGTTAAATAAATTGAATGCGGTGTTATAATTATTAATATTAGCATGAGAAGTAGTAGTTAACGAAAGATCATAGCCCATTTAGGTGGAACTTCATTGATCCATAGATGTCAGTAAGGTACTCGAACCTTGAAAGATATTTCATTTGACATTTTGAAATCGTTAAGATCAAATTAATGGTAATTAAAACATCAAATTAATTGAAACTTTGACAACTAAAATTTTCAAATTTTTTTTTCAAATGAATATGGTGCCAAATAACGTTTTGGGATAATTAATATATAAGTCCTTATAGTTTCAAATGGTTTTTAATCAGGTCTCTATAATTTTTTTTCTTTTTATCAGATCCTTATACTTTCATATATTTTTAATCAAGTCCTTATAATTTTTTTTCTTTTTATCAGGTCCTTATTGTTTTACTTTGTTTTTAATTAGGTCCTTGTAGTTTTTATTCTTTATTTTACAAATAATAACATTTTAAAAATAATAAATTATTGTAACAATCTTATGTTAATATTTTTTTAAATTTTTAGTTAAACAAATATATTATTTATTTTCAATTCGAATTTTTATAATTATAAAATTCAAATTATAATAATAAATTTATCTAAAATTAAAATATGATTATAAATAATTTATATTTAAGTATAATTATTATTCTGATTATTTATTAATTACTAAATGATTATATTAATTATTTTGTCCAATTATATAATTATTAATTTAAAAATGAAATTAATTTTAAAGAATAATGTTAATAAATAATTTTTCAAAAACTACAAAGCACCTAATTAAAAAATAAGTGAAACTATAAGGACCTGATAAAAAGAAAAAAAATAGAAGGACCTAATTAAAAACACACGAAAGTAAAAGGATCTGATAAAAAGAAAAAATTTTATAAGGACCTAATTAAAAATCAGATGAAACTATAAGGACCTGGAGATTAATTATCCCTAACGTTTTTATGCACTATTTTAAATAATTGATTCATAATGTTGCTAGTTATCCTGATAGTTTTAGGAAAAGTTGTTATAATAAATTTCATAGGTTAATTCGAACACTCATGTAATTTTATTCTACATCTTTTTATTTTGTTCAAAGTCGTTTTTGGTAACAAATGTTAATATCAACCCTAAAAATTTAGCACTTCACTTTTGAATAGTATATCACAACATGGATCACAATAGATATTTAATACCACAATAGTAAACCATTTATTTAAGAGAGATATTTGAACAAAAATAGTGAGGCAAGTGTAGCATACCTGTGGGACTGTGTGGTCATGCGGTCTTTGTTCAGGAACAGTAATTTTGGTATCTTCACTGGCGGGTCTCAATTTATTGAGAGAACAACATGCTTGAACCCAGGAGAAAGCACGTCTGGCAGGACTTTGATTCATGTTGCTGGAACAATTATGTCTTGAATGTGGAGATGATGGCTTCTGCATTGATGAACTCACGAGTTGGTCATGTTCTTTGCACATTCCAATGAAACTTGGTACTCCAGAAAGTTCCAGCTCTTCCAGTGAGGGGAGCATAGCATCTTCGCCCTCTTCAAACTTATCAAACATGTATTCCAGCTGCTCACATTGATATATACTCAACATTTCCAAAGATGCAAGACCTCCAGCGAATAGGATTGGCAATATTCTTCTTAACTTGCTGCACCATCCAATTCGAAGTTTTTTCAATTTTGGGAACAATGAGTCATGGTAACTCTTTAGGTTACTATCACTGTCTTCACTCACCATAATGCATTCCAATGCACTACAGTTGCTAATTGTTAATTTTTCCAGCCTCATCAGACTTCGTGCAGTGGATGGTTGGAAAACTGACGCTAACATTGGACAATGTTCCAGTTTCATGGACTTAAGATGACATAAGTTGTAGTTGCCATTAGATAATATGCTCTTCAGTCTATGGCACTGATTCAACTTCATAATCCCTAATTGCTCCCAAACGCCAGACGGTAGAGGACCATGACATAAATCTTCAACTTCTACATTAGAGAGATGTAATCCAAACAAATTACAAAAACCAGCCACACCAGAATCATGATCTTTAGTATCTATGGGGAACTCCACATAAGGACATGAACTCAAATGAAGAACAATCAAATCATTCATCATGCCTCGATCATCTGTTGCAACAATATCATCAAGGATAGAATTTTTCCATATTCTTGGCGCATCCTTTCCTTCCAAGATAAGAAGTTCAGCTCCTTTGACAAGTTGCTTAAATGTTGCCTCTGAGACCAAATGACTTAATCGATCATCTATTGAACACATCTTGACATGGAATCATACTTCTCAAAATAACTTGAAAGGTCCTCAGAAGATATACAATATCTGTGTAATGTAAGAGGAGATCCATTTTCAGAAATTGCATTGTTTTCTTCATTGTCACACCTATTAGCAACAAAAGTTAACTCTTCTAACTGGGTACATCTTTCAATCACTTTAAAAGGATTGTTCTTCTCGATTTTACATCTTTCAACCTCTAACGATCCCAACTTCTTTAGTTTCAAAAATTCTCTTGGTAACTCAATGATTGAACAATTCAAAAACTGAAGAGTATTGAGACTCAACAAGTTTCCTAAGGCACGGATGTCACCTAACTTCAAACTTTGCAGGATAAGCGTTCGAATATCCTTCAATGGTTCAAGCGAATTCATCAATGATAGAGCTGGAACTCTGGCGACATTAATTAAAAGCAAAACTTTGAGGCTCGTCATCCCTTTAAAGACTGTATCCAAGACATTCAAATCCTCTAACTCATCTAGAAATAGTAACAGAACCTCCAATTTATTTCCATCAAATTCATCAGGAAAATAATCAATCCTCCAAGATAGATATCTCAAGTTTCTTCTTATAGGTGTTTCCACAAGAAACTGAATATCATTTTCTCCTATCCATAAGGCTACTTCGCGAACCAAATCATGCATCCTTACACATCCTTCCTTACCATTCAATAATAAAGAAGAAGATATGAGTTCCATTATAGCTCCATGCACTTCTATTGTCGTTAAATGGTAGTTGTCAATTTCATTAACAGAGCCTAATCCTATACCGATTTTGATTAAAACCTTTATAGGAATTTCAAAATCCTCGGGGAACAAAGAAGATATCAAAAAGAGCTTTCTGGCCTTTTGATTTTTCAAGTTATCATAGCTTAACTTCAGGCATTTATAAGCCTCTTCCAAATTTTGATCAACACCATGGTCTTCCAAGGTCTTCAAAGCATACTTCCAGAATGATCTGGGCTGATTTTTCAATGCTTTTGCTATTGCTAAAATTGCAATTGGTAACCCACCACAATGCTTCACAATTTTTTGTGGCATCCCCTTCAAACCACGAGAGGAACTATTATGAGTAGCATGTGTTTCAAAAAGATTCAATGCCTCTTCATCGGTCAACATCTGTAGTTTAATCTGTTGGCATCCCATTTCTGTACAAACTTCCAAATTACGGGTGGTTATCAATAACTTATAGCCCTTGTAGTGATGTTCAGATGGAATCCCCAAGTTTCCAGTCAAATCAAACTTTTTCCATACATCATCTAGTATTATCAGCAGCTTTTCGCCCATATTAGTGATTTTGGAACATATCCTATTTAAGAGGTCTTCTTCGTTCACTTCCTTTATTAAATCTATCAAACCTAAGCCTTTTGCAAGGTCTTCACGGATCTTTTTAAAATCAGGAGGCTGGGAGACAACAAGAAAGATGAACTTGTCAATCGATTTAGATTCTTTTAGTTTATGAGCCACTTCTTTTGCCATTGAAGTTTTGCCTACTCCCCCGATCCCTTGCAATCCAATCATATTATTGCAATTATCATCCTGTAATGCCTTCAATAGATCTTGGAGATTTGACTCTGCTCTTAAAAGGAATGAAATCTTCTGAAGAAAGGGATTTTATGTCTGGTACATTTGCTCGACAAGCTTCTATGGTGGAGTTACATCTTCCCAGTAGATATTCAATATGCCGAGTCTTCTTTGCTAACTCCTTGCCTCTTCGATACTGCCACCAGCAATCAGGACACTGGCCAAAAAGAAATCTCTTCTTTATTTTAGTGTCCGTATCGATGATACCATCTGCTTCATGTACCCATTGCTGTGCTTCAGACTTAAAACTGAAAACTCCTTTGCCTTTCTGAAACTTTTTTTTCACATCCTGATGCTTTGCTGCTAGTATTTTCCTTTTTTGATCAAAATTTTCAACATGACTGTTGAAACAACATAAATATTGACCTTCATTTTTTACTAAATTCACCAAACTTTGGGCTTCGTTATTTGCTATGCCAAGTAGGCAGCCCTCCATCTAACATGGATGCAAACTAGAGTCAGTCTATGACTATCATACTATTGGGATTTCAGTCATCAAATTAGTGTAACCCTAATAATTAAATCAGAAAGATGCTGTCCTATGCCTTAAGATCTTTAAAAATGCAAATTAAAAGTGCTGAAAAGTTGTAAATTAATTTGCAATACAATGAATATTATAATACTATTTTATTTTATTTTCTAGACTGCTTATGGCCACCATTACGGCTATTAAAATGGGTATTCATCCATCAAATCAATACACAACATTTTTTTTTTAAATTTCAAGATATATCTTTATCAGCAAAGTAATTCATTCTCCAGCGTTTAACAAATAACAAAGACTTTAGGACCCTTCTTAGTTATGGCAGAGTGAACATTTGAGCTAGTTGTGTATATCTTAGTAAACACTAAGTTAGCCTTTCACAAATAGTTCCAAAACCATCGATCTCAACTTTACCCTCCATATGGCTACCAATGGAAACTGCTGCTATTGAACGTTTTTAAAGAATCATTCGGTGATGGAAATGTTTAAAATCAATTCTCTTATTCTTCATCTCTGATTTGCCAAATAGCCTTTCTTCAGCATATTTTTTCCCGACTCCTTTAAAAAATGTAGACCAAGTCCAAAAGGCTTTATGTCCTTTTGTGACATTTTGCCAAAAGAAATTAATACAAAATAAATAATACGTATGACATTTAAAGTGATAATTAGTGAGATCTTTAATAATAAGGAAGGTTAGAAATTAAAAAACGAGAAGAAGAAAGAAAGTAAACCATCATGAAGATAGTTTAATCAAGGCTTTCACATAATTTACTTTAGATTAGGTAAACTAATTTTTAACTTGGCCACAAAATAGGATTATCTTGTATCTCTTTACCGTCTTAAAGTATTTTGTAATTTCCATCACTCTATAGTATTATGAAGTTTGAAATTTCATAAATTCATTCTGATAAAATGTGCATATTTTATGGCTAATTTGAAATATCCTCTTATCCTCTTATCTCTTTGTCACTTTTATTAGATAAGAATGAATTCAATATGATATTACAGTGCTTGCCCGTTCTTTAATTGGCTAACTTGTATGGCTCCATTTGATTCTCCATAGGACAAACATAGTCTACTACCATCAAAAGTACTCAATTGTGATCCTACCTTTGGTCCTCAGTCGTCTAATTTGAAAAGATTAATAAAGTTACTAAATTATTTAATTATAATATATGTTACATAATCTCTCTAAAATACTCATGTAGATCATCAGACTATATATTAATTTAAAAACTAGGCAAATTAGTTTGAAAAAATAATAAATATAAATAGCTTAAAGTAATTTAGCAACTTCTTTAATTTTTCCAAATTAATCAGCCAAGTCTTATATTAAAAACTGGAGGTGATAGTTTAACAAGTCAAGAGATTCAACATTTGCTAGTAGTTTAACTAGTCAGGTAATACTTCAAAACCTTTATTGTGATTTTTGAGCACTTTTATTGTGATTTTTAGAGCACTTTTATTGTGATTTTTAGAGCACTTTTGTTGCTGGAATATTATAATTTAAGTAAAATACCTTATGTCCTTTATTTTATTTATTGTTATGAGTTCCTAACATATATATATATATATAAATATTTTTATGCTTTTGGCATTCATCCCTAGACTTAGGTAAAACTTCAACCTGTAAAGAAGAAAACGTGATCATGGGTTTGCTCTAAAATGGAGAAATTCTACCGGATAAATTCTGAAGTGGAGAAATTCATCCCTAAATCGTAATGCTTCTATCCTAAGTGATAAAAAATTATGATTTAAAAATCATAAATATTCGAAATGAAATTGTTTTTAAAAATCTAAAACATATAAAATTGATGAGGTGGAAAACATTCTCAGTTTTCTTTTAGCAGAACAAATTAAAGCAATTGATGAAATCAAAAAATAAGAACATAGAGTTATGCACCCACAATTTAATAAGTTTCAGAATATTATATTTACTTTTTTTTTCTTGGTCAGGTACTTATTTTGGGGGGGAAAATTTCACCATACAATACCATATTTGTGCATGTATATGTAAGGAAAATAGTAATAAAAACATCAACACAACATAAAAATAATAGAAATTAAGGAAACTCAATGAAATAAAAATATATACTTACTTTTTTTTTCAGATTTCAGTGTCAAACCAAGAGAAAATGAAAGAGATTCTCAAACCAAAACACACGAATGCAAATCCTGTCAACCAAAAATATGTGAGCTTTAGTTACGAGAGAAATAATATTAATAAAAATGTATAATAAGCATGAGATTAAAGTGATCACCAATTAATTCATTCACATAATCACAAGCAAAATACATTTCTTTTTTTTTTTAAATGGCGTTGTTTAATAATGGGCAAAGAATTAGTACTTCGCAAAGTCTACACAAATATTCTTACTCTTTTTTTTTGGCTCTGGAGATTTCAACTAACAGAGAAGTCTCCTTTTTTTTCCCCCCTTGGAATGTTGAAGAAGAAAACGATTATTAAAGAGAAATAATGCGAGAACATAGTTAAGCAGAAGCACAACGCACATGTAAACTTCTGCAGTGAGAAAAGAATTGATATAATATCCACTATCAATTTAATCAAACTCTTCAACGAATATTCTTCTCATTTGGGAAGCACCCCCTGCGTGCCGCGGCCATCGCGACTATCATCATCATTAAAGTAAAATACTCTCATTATCCTTCCATTTTTTGTTAATTATTATTATTAACGTCTAAATTCTGAACTTTTGAAAAATATTATTTATTTAAATTAAAAATGTAAAGATGCAAATATGCACGTAAACTTATACCTGATGTGCACCAAAATACTATATATACTCCAAGAAGAAAAAAAAAAGATGGTCTTATGAAACACAAAACTTCGGAAAGAAAAAAATCACTATAAGTTCTAATAGTTTCCATGGTCCTTTATGAGGTTTTCTATGCTTTTCATCCTTGGCTTTTCTTCTTTCTTCCTTTACTATTACTTTGTTATGCATACTCCAAAACAATATAGTATAATCGTTTGTAATAAAGGTCATAATCCAAATGCCAACAATTTGATTATAAAAATACTATGGGAAAATTAGAAAGAGTGACCTAAAAAATTATATTTATCAGGAAGGAACTTAAAAAGTGTTATTACGAGGACCAAATATCAAA
This sequence comes from Neltuma alba, assembly GCF_004799145.2. NCBI lineage: Eukaryota > Viridiplantae > Streptophyta > Magnoliopsida > Fabales > Fabaceae > Neltuma > Neltuma alba. The sequence continues at coordinate 40,900 of NW_021635080.1, read as the reverse complement.
ACATAAATTTAAGAATATTAAAATGCCCCCCAACTGAATTAAATCTCGTGCATTTTCTCTTATCACTACCTTCACAACTGATTATGGATCCCTTTTTTGTCAAAGAAATTTTTTTACGCTACTATTTTACTCTTATACCCATATTTGATATTTCTACGGATATCAATTTCAGGTGTAAGAACAATAAATATTGTTCAAATCAAATACATTTGACCTTACATTTGATTCAAATTTTGAAGCTATAATCTCCCCCATCTATGCTTAATTGATTGTAAACAAAAAAAAATTGCAAACCAAATGAATGCATTCAAACTAAGCAAACTAAATGATTGCATGTGCGGAGTTTAAAAATTGAATTGACAAAAAAAAAACCCCAACATAGCGAAAACAAAAAACTGTGGAACGTGAAGTGAGGCAGGACGGGGAAGAGAGATGCGGCAGTTGGAGTTATTGAAGACTTAACAATTAAATTAAATTAATTATTTAAATTTGAAAATTAAAATTAGTGGTTAGAGAAAAGATAGGAGATTCAGTTAGAGATACTTTAATGTTTATAAATTTATATTTTGATATTTGGTCTCCTAAAGAATTACACTTTTAAGATCCTCTCCAATAAATATTAATTCCTCCAGGTCCTTCTCTCTAATTTTTCTAAATACAATTAACATATATGTGTGTGTAAATAAATAGCAGCATAAATATACAAACAACATATAAATAATAAAAAACCACAATGACTATATCCTTACCCTTTTTCAAAGAAACTTTGGTGCGTTCTCAGAGAAACCAGGTGACAATAAAAGAAATTCTCAAGCCAGAATGCAAGAGCACAAACTCTGTCCACGAAAACAAGAGAAAGAACTAGTTATAAGAAAAAGAATATAAATAGAAAAATATATAATAAGTGTGAGATTAAAGGGATCAACCATGTTTAAAAAAAAAAAGTGATCAACGATAAATTCATTTGCACAGTAAGGAATATGCATTTCCATAGCAATAAAGAGAATACTAAATAGAACGGTCATGTGAAAAAAAAAAAAAAGAATTGCATGCAGATTTCAATATATAGCAAAAAAGGAAACAAGACCTATTTGATGGATTGTGCTTGTAATGAGCAACGATTATGAACCCATTTTCTGAACCTAAATCCATATATTGATCTATGCATGAGAGGTTTCGTCTGGGGTTCTACTCTAATTTCATTACTTAATTTCCTCCTCTATTTTCGTGCTATTTAATCTGCTACTGATTGGAGGTGGTTAAGCTTCATGATTTTGGTTTTAAACAGATTAATTAATCAAAGCATGAGTGGATTTGTTCGCAGACAATGATTACTCGCATTATTTCTCTTTTTTAAACTAGGTAATAATTTGCATTTTTAAAGATTATAAGTCATTGGACGGCATCTATCTTTATGATTTAATTACTAGGGATACACCGATTTGACAATTGAAACGCCAGTAATGTGATAGTCACATAGACTGACTATAATTAGTTTGTATCCATGTTAGATGGAAGGCTACCTACTCATCATAGCAAATAACGAAGTCCAAAGTTCGGTGAATCTAGTAAAAATATGAAGTTCAATATTTATGTTGTTTTAACAGTTATATTGAAAATTTTGATAAAAAAAAAAATACTAGCAGCAAAGCATCGGGATGTGAAGAGAAAGTTTCGGAAAAGAGGAGTTTTCAGTTTTAAGTCTGAAGCACAGCAATGGGTAGATGAAGCAGATGACATCGTCCGTATAGACAGTAAAATAAAGAAGAGATTTCTGTTGGCCGGTGTCCTAATTGCTGGTGCGGTACCGAAGAGGCAAGAAGTTAGCAAAGAAGAGTAAATGTATTATTACCTCTCTTTTTTGCCTTTTCTTTCCTGAAAGATGGATGAATGGGAGCAACAAAAATACACTAGAATGCGGGAGCAGCAAACCCGAAACAAGTCCTGCGTGAATGAACATTTTTAGGATGAAATTTATAGTTTTAACTTTTAACCTATTAAAAATTATCAATAATATTTAAAGAATACCATGAGGAGAGGGAGCACCAAAAGATTAAATTTAATGGAAGAATTATGGAAATGTTAATATTACAAACATAATCAAATGTATTTTAGCAATTTTTTAAATTTATTGCGAACCGATAATGGAGGAAATAAAAAAAAGAAGAACAACAAAAATCAGAGCAAAAAGAAGTACTCGTATCAATTTTTTTAAAAAAGTAAAATTATACCTATTTCAAGATATTCAATGTGAATGCTTTAAAATCTAATAAATAATAATCTGAACTGGAAAAATAACTAAATAGAAGTTTTGATCTAAATATTATAACAGAAAAGCATATGAAAGACTAAACATGGAAGGAAATGCAAATAAAAATAACAATATTCGTACAAGAGGGAAAGAAACACAGTAAGAATTATAAATATTTTACTTTTTTTTTTTTTAAAGACACTTCAACGTTCTTTGCCGGAGACTCTTCTTTTCGGCTTCTGTATTTTGGTTATGAAATTGAAATAAGAAGAATTCAGAGAAAAAAGAGCACTAAAGTTGAGAAGAAGAAGAAGAAGAAACAGAATGCAAAACTTTGAGCAATGGAAGGCGAACTGATAGAATGACTCTGTTAAAGGAGATGAAACTATTTTTTTGCTTTTTTTTCTTTTTTTAAATGAAGTCCACTTCAAAGTCCTCTCATATGTGTCATCCCACGAGTAAGATGCCTCAACAATTACTTCTCTAGTCCTATTTATAAAACATTTTTATTATGTTTATATCTTATCCTTATGCTTATTATTCTTATAAATGATTATGCTGAAAGATGTGATTAAATCAACTACTTAATGTTGCTCATGATTAAATTCTCAATTCAGAACAAAAAGAATATGAATCCTACCAATCAAAAGAGCTGGCTTATGTCATGGTACTGCATAGAGACCACATGTGGAGTCAGACGAGGATAGGAGGAAAATTAGTACAACAATGTACGAAGGATAGGATCGGACGATATTTTAGTACTTTTCGATTTTTAATATAAAATCTAATTAATTAATATAAGTAGATTAAGAATATTAGTTAAATTAGTTAATGTAATATGTTTTCTCTAAAACATCATAAATATCTTCTTTAATTCTTTCCATCCCTTTTCTACTTGATTATTGTTGGAAAATATCAATAGAGTTAATTTGAAAAAGAAACTAATAAACATGTGAGATAGGTCTTATATATAGGACCAATATTAACTATCTAATTAGTTCTTATATATGTCTTTTTATCTCTGTTTCTATTATCTTAGCAACATAGGTACTTTTAACTCAATTAAAAGCATTTCATACTTAGTAGGTCATCTATGATATCCCATCCATTCTCGAGATGAAGAAACATTAGTTACAACTGTCAGAGAGGGGATAATTGAGTCATTTGCTAAGTGAGATAGGTCCATATAAAAGGTCTAGTATGATGTGTTTAGAGTATGAGATAATGTAATCTTCACTATGAAAGGGAGAGGTTAATTTGGGTCTCCCACCTTAAGAATCCTCATAGGTTATGGGTTTTGTTTGTCATCTTTGTGCAATAAATGATTAGTGTTAACCCAAGTGGGTTACAATGATTATATGAGTATGTGCTCTATCATGAATAATAAATCTGATTTCCATCTTTCTTCTTCTTATTTCTCTCAAATCTCCAAAGTTAACAACAACAATTACATAATTGATGGGACTGGAAAGATATTCAAGCTAATGCTGAGCAGGCTATCCATTCGAGGAGACAAGAAAAATAAGAATTAATCCCAGTTAAGAAAAAACGCTTTCCTTGATCAAGAGACTTGCAGGCAGTTTGTGAGATTATAGGAAGATCCCGAGTTCTAAGTAAGTTTGTTTAATCACTAACTTAATTCATTTTGATTTAATTTACTTCACTGATATAGTTCATTTTGTTTTATTTAATTTACAGAATGAAGACAAATAGAAAAACTAGTACTCTGGATAAACAAAATCTGATTATATTATTCTTACCTTGTCTTTTGTTTTTTTGGGAGACAGAATTCCGAGAAACGTAGAGACCACAAACAGCCAAACAGAAACAAATCAAACAAGCCCTGTGACAGTGAATTTGAAATTTAAAAAAAAAAATTATCGTTAATCTCCACAACTCCATTACATATAGCAGAAATAACTAGAGCAAACGTAAAAGAGTAAACAAAATATGCAGAAGTGGACAACGATTTTAACAGCATAGTTATAATCAGAATGTATTCATACTTTTTTTGGTGTAAATTTTCGTTTAAGAACATGTAATTAAAATAAAAAAATTTGAAGAAGCTCAAATAGAATTTATTAGACTGATATAATGAAATTTAGTACTAATTAAACTTACAAGATTAATTATAAATAATATTTCATCTTTCTTTGCAATGAAGATTTTACCTTCTTTCTTTGCCTTCTTTCTCCAGCCACTTCAATGATGTTTACCAAAGAAAACTCCTTTTGTTTTATAGAGACAGAGAACAGAAATAAGGGCAACGGGAGCTAAAAGAAAGTGAAAGGAAGTGAGAAATAGAAAGCGGAAAGAGCACAGAAACATGAGAAGCAGAAGCAGAAGCAAAAATTTTGAGCAAGACAAGAAGAAGTGAGAGTGCCATAATAAACTAATAATTGAGATTCTTTTACTGTAACCCCCGAAATTGTATTTTTCTTAATTATTATTAAAGAGCCATATTTAACCGACTATGCCCTGTCCCAGGAGATAGTATTAAATTTATTATACATTTTAATATTCAGGATGAATGGTATGATAAATTCTAAAATAAAATATAATATTTAATTTAAATTCTAAAATAAAATATAATACTTAATTTAAACATTTTATACTAGCCTTCTTAAATAATTCATGTTGAAATAATATAAATAAACTTACACGAACACAAATAATTTTTTATGGAGATGATCCAAATAAATAATAATAATTATTTATTTTTAATATTTTTGGGCATCACAGAAAAAACTACTTTAAACTATAATTTCTCAATAATTTGATATGATGAGATCAAGATTCAAAGTCTGCAAAGGCCCCCACTCGGTACAATAACTTTAAAGGCCCAGTACTACAGGAGTTAGAGTGCTTTGAATGATGACAGGATCTCCATCTGATGCGGGGAGAATATTTAAATTATAAATAAAATATTCTGATCATCTTTTTGTTTTATTTTAATTACATATTTTTTTTTCTATTTTGATCATATATATTTTAGTTTAAATCGTTAAAGAATATTTTGAAAAAATTCTTTATATATATTTTTTAATTAAAAAATGTTAAAATAAATCTTATTTCCTACTTTACCCCTCATTATACTAAATCTATAGTTTATCTTTTAATATTAATATTTATTAATAATGTATTTATTATTTTTATTAAATTTAATAAATTAAAACACAACTTTATAATTTTATTGAACATGCATATATACAATTACAAAACATTTTTTACTAATATATGTTTAAAAAATTACATCACGAGTAAGTTTAAATAACTAAACAAGATTTATTGTAAAATAAAAATTTGTATTTGTAAATTAATAAAATTTATAATATGGTAATCAATTAAATAGTATAACAAAAAATATTAAAATTATTTTTTAATTTCAAATAAAAATGTATGATATGTCATTAAATGATAATTATTAAGTAATATTTATATTAAGAATAAGTAATTTGGTCAAAATAATATGTCAATCATATGATTTAGCGGTCTCAAAAGACGAAGTCGATATATTTTATTCTTAAATTATTCGTTATTCATATGAATGACCCCCACCAGCTTGGTTTTTTTTTTTAAAGAAGAATTTCAATTAAGTCCAACAAAATAAAGAACATAATTATTATAAAATCTCTGAATAGTTTAAAACAATAAATTTTAAGGTAGAAAATAAGAATTTCTTATTTGTTATTAGGAATTTTCAATAGTTATTTTTTTTAAAACTCTATTGTAATTCTCTTTTTTAAATAAAAAGCTAATTTTATTTAATGTAAGTAAAATATTATATAAAAGACTGACGAGTCATATTCGGTCAACTTGAACTAAACCCAAATGAACAAAAGGAAAAGGTTAATCCAGAGCATTCAAAATCAGAAAAAAAAAAAAACGGACAAAGCAATGATTTTCAATTATTAACAAGTCCTCATGATTTTATAAGGAGGGGGGAGAGGGGGAATAAATATAGCACTACAATCATAATTTGAAGGAAAAATTGCTGAAAAATGTCCGTTTGAAAAGTTTATTGCTGATAGGTGTCTATACCAGAGCACTGATATTGCTTTCCTATGTATCAAGCACTTCTTTTGAGTTATGGGGAATAAAATTTTCAAACAAGCATTTTTTTCAGCCATTTTTCCTAATTTAAATGTATTATTACCTTCTTTTTTTTTTGCCTTTGCTTTTCCTCAAAGATGCAAGAAGCTATGAATGAAAATAAAAGCACACTAGAATGTACGAACAGCAAGAGCGAAACATGTCCTGCGCAAATGAAAATTTATGGGGATTTATTAATGACATAAGGAGAGTGAGCAACGAAAGATCAAATTTAATGAAAGAATGATGGAAATGTTAATATCACAAACACAAGCAAAAGTATTTTAGAAATTTTGTTTGTTTTTTAATTTATCGTGAACCAAATAATGAAGAAAAAAGAAGGACAAACAAAAATTAGAGCGAAAAGAAGTATCAATTTGTTTAAAAAAAAGTAAAATTATACCTAGTTTAAACGGTTTTAAATCTAATAAATAATAATCTGAACTGGAAAAATAACTAAATAGAAGTTTTGATCTAAATATTACAACAGATAAAGCATATGAAAGACTAAACACGGAAGGAAATGCAAATGAGAATACCAATATTCATGCAAGAGGGAAATAAATACAGTAAGAATTATAAATCTTTTGCTTTTTTTTTTCCAGAAAAAAAGACACTTCAATGTTCTTCTGTATTTTTGCTGAGCAGGCTATACATGAGAAGACAAGAAAAGTAATAGTTCGTCCAAGTTAAGGAAAAACGCTTTCCTTGATCAAGAGACTTGTAGATAGTTTGTGAGATTAAGAAAGATCCTGAACTTTAGGTAAGTTTGTTTAATCACTAACTTAATTCATTTTGATTTAATTTACTTCACTGATCCAGTTCATTTTGTTTTATTTAATTTACAGAAAGAAGACAGATAGAAAAACTAGTACTCAGGATAAACAAAATCTGATTATATTATTCTTACCTTGTCTTCTTCTTTTTTTTTTTTTTGAGACAGAATTCAGAGAAATGTAGAGCACAAAAACAGCCAAGCAGCAACAGATCAAACAAGCCTTGTGACTGTGAATTTGAAATTAAAAAAAAAATTGTTAATTTCTACAACTCCATTATATACAGCAGAAATAACTAGAGCGAACGGAAAAGAGTAAACATAATATGTAGAAATAGACAAGGATTTTAACAGTATAGTTATAATCAGAATATATTCATACTTCCTTTTTTATTTTGTGAATTTTCGTTTAAGAACATATAATTAAGATAAAAATAAAAAAATAAAATTTGAAGAAGCTCAAGTAGAATTTGTTAGACTTACATAATGAAATTCAGTACTAATTAAACTTATAATTATACGAATAGAATTGATATTGGCAAGGGAAATACCGAAATAGTAATAAAAACATAAACACAATATAAAAATATCCAGTGCTGTTTCAAAGTGAAACCAAGAGAAAATAAAAGAAATTTTCAACTCAGAACAAAAGAATATATGAATCCTACCAACCAAAAGAGTTGGCCCTAGAGACTAAAAAAATTGGTACAAGGGATAGTGGATAGGTTGATCGGTTAAAACCTGATTAAGGACTGAAGGTAGTACTCATCTGAGTGTATTATTCTTACCTCTCTTTTTTTGTTTATCTTTTTTTGGGTTTGAGACAGAAATTCAATAAATCTAGAGCACACAAACAGTTGAGCAGAAACATCCTAATCAAGTCCTGTGAATTTGAAATTAAAAAAAATTGTTATTAATTTTTACAACTCCATTATAGACAGCAGAAATAACCACAGCGAACGTAAAGAGTAAACAGAATGTGTAGAAATAGACAACAATTATAAAAGTATAGTTAGAATCAGAACGTGTTCATACCGAAAATAAAAATAAAAGAGATGACATTTGAAGAAGCTCAAGTAGAATTTATTAGGGGCCGACATTTTAGTTGGGCTGGTTTCCCTACAACAACTAAGCATGTACACGTCCTCTTGATCTGACAAGCCCCAAGGCTCAGGGATTTTTTTTATTTTTTGTTTTATATCCTTTGGGCTACCCAGTGTCTAATACTTTCTTTTTGAATCCTATTTCTAGATATTCAATAATTTTTTTTCTTTTTAAAACATTTTCATTAACTGATGTTGAATAATTTGTCACATACACAAACATAGATATAAAATAAATTAAAAATTAAAAAAAATAAAGAAAAGGACGAATAGCTATAGCATTAAAGCATTATAAATATAATTACTAATTAGATATACTACTGGCATAAGAACATAATTAAAATGCATTCTTACCTTTTTTTAAAAAAAATTTGCTTGTTGAATGCACATGAAGCTATGAATGAAAATAAGAGTAGAAGGAAATATTTTGATGAATCTGGAACACATAAATAGCAAAGCCCAAAGAAAGTCCTGCAAAAATAAACAAGATGACATATAGAGTGAAATTCAGTACTAATAATTAAACTTGCAAGATTAATTATCAATAATAATGAAGATTTTACCTTCTTTTTGTTTCTCTTGCCTTCTTTCTTCAACGACTTCAAAGATGCTTCACAGAGAAATCTGCTTCTGTTTTATGAAGACAGAGAGCATAAAAAAGCTGAGCAGAGGGAGCAACGAAAGAGAAAGTGAATGGAAGTGAGAGATAGAAACCAGCAAGAGCACATAAAAATTGAGAAGCAGAAGCGGAAATTTGAGGAACACAAGAAGAAGAACTAAGAGAGTGCATTTAATAATTGAGATTCTTTAACTGTAGCCTCCAGAAGCTATCTCTTTTATATTAAAGTTTCAGTAATTCTTCTTTTTCTTTTGGTAACTTTTAATAATTAATAATTCTTCTTTCTTCTCACTATGCATTTGCAAATAAATACAAAGTGTTTATAAAATCTATTTATAATGAGTCAAGATTCAAAGTCTTTCAATAATTACTATGCGCTGTAGTGGCCCCCACTTGGTTCAATGATGCACGATGACATGATCTCCATGATGCACGGGCAATATTTAAATTTACCAAAAATATCAAAATAGGATAAGAGAAGTATTTTCTTCTACTCTTATAAAAAAGTTAAAATAAAAGGAAAATTCTAAGAAAATAATTATAGTAATTTTTTATGAATGTAATAACTAATACTGATTTAAAATTTTAAAATTCAACAATTTTTTTGGATATTTTTTCTAAAATAAAAACTTTTATATTAATAAGTCATATTATTAAATTTTTAAAACACACAAATAGCAAAGCCCAAAGAAAGTCCTGCAAAAATAAACAAGATAAGATATAGAGTGAAATTTAGTGCTAATAATTAAACTTACAAGATTAGTTATCAATAATAATAAAGATTTTACCTTCTTTTTGTTTCTCTTTCCTTCTTTCTTCAACGATTTCAACGATGTTTCACAGAGAAATCTGCTTCTGTTTTATGAAGACAGAGAACATAGATAAGCAAAGCAAAAGCAGCTACAGAAGAGAGAGTGAAAGGAAGTGAAGAGATGGAAACCAGAAAGAGCACATAAAAAGCAGAAGCAGGAAGTAAGATTCTTTAACTGTAGCCACCAGAAGCCATTTTTTTTATATTAAAGTTTCAATAATTTTTTTTTGGGGTAACATTTAATAATTCTTCTTTTGTCACGCTACGCTTTTGCTAATAAATACTCAAGTGCCTACAAAATCAATTTATAATGAGTCAAGATTCATAGTCTTTCATTAATTATTATGCGCTGTAATGTCCCCTACTTGGTTCAAAAATTTAAAGGCACATTAAAAAATAGAAGCAAAAATTGCTTTGCATGATGAAGTGATCTCAGTGATGCCCGCGGAATATTTAAATTTCCCAAAAATATCAAAATAGGATAAAAGGAGTATTTTCTTCTTAATCTTATTTATAAGTTAAAATAAAAAATTTTATATTAATAAAAAATTTTATATTAATAAGTTATATTATTATTTTTTTATATGAATATATTATTTTACTTTTCATTTATTATTGGGTAGACTGTTATTTTCCTAAAATGAGTAATAGTAAATAGAAACAAAATTATTGTAAAAAAATTTGAGATAAAATTGAAAAATTATTAGATTTTAAATCAGAGTTAGTACGGTTGAAGTTTTATTTATTTACAATACTTAAGTCCACTTCATTATATTTATTATATCAATTTTTTTAATATTATCATAAATTATAAACCCGCATAAAAAAAAAATAGTCAAGACATATGGTTATTTGTAGAACTTAACATAATAAATATAAGGACTTGGACAGTACAAATTAGCCTTCTAATAACGAAATGCTAAAAATATAATGCCTACAAAATTATAATTAAAACTATATATACAAAAAAAATGCATTCACAATTCTCCTTTTTTTTCTGAATGCGTTTTTTTTAATGGGCAAGAAATAAATATGCATTTCCCAGTTATCCTTTTTCAAAAAAAAAAATCAAATCTTTATAATTGAAAATATTCAAATTATAATATAAAGACGATATTCCTAAAATATTATAATTAAAATTACACAAGAAATATCATAATGTATATTTATTACTCCCTCCGATCTTAAATATAGGAACCATTTTGTAATATAAATTATATTACATAATAAAAAATTACGTTATAAAATAAATTTTATATTTAAAATTAAAAGAGTAATTACTAACTTTTTTTAACATTTCAGCGTTAAGCAGGCATTCGAGGAGACAAGAAAAAGGAGGACACGAAAGAGAAGAGGGAAGGGAATAAATATAGCACTGTTGAAGGGAAAGTTGCTGAAAAAAGCCAGCTTGAAAGGTATATTGCTCAGAGGAACAAATTGAGAGCAACAGTATTATGTGTGTGCAAACTTTTCAGAGTTCAAGGGGGTGTCCGCCTCCCACAGAAATATTTTGCAAAAGTTTTTTTTAATTAAAATAAATTCTTTCGTATATTTATTTTGTATATCATAAAAGTATTTTTTAAATCATGTTTCTAATTCCATCTAAATGTCTCTCACTACAAAGCATGAACAGCACACTTGAACAAGTCCAGCGTGAAGGAACATTTTTAGGGTGAAATTTATGGTTTTAAACTATTAAAATTATCAACAATATTACAAACATAATCAAAAGAATTCTAACAATTTCGTTTTTCTAATTTATTGTGAATCGAATAATGTAGGAAAAAGAATAACAAACAAAAATCATGATTCAAAGAAACAAGTCTTACGAATTTTACAAATTTTAAATTGAAATATTTAATTTAAAAAGTTACAAGATGCAGATATATATAGAATGAGTCCGAATATTGAAAATCGCCATTAAAGAGCTTGAGCTCTGTGGAAGTCAATATAACGCCAGAAATAGAAAATAAACATATTATGTATTCTTGCCTTCGTTTTCTCTGAAATTTGAGTGTTGTTTTGGAGAGAAGATACAAGAGATTCTGAGATCTCAAACAGAGCGCCTGAAGTCCAGTGACGAGAGATGACTGGATACTGAACAATACTCGGATTTCAAAACATGAGGATCCTTAATGAACAATTAAGAAGTTAATTTAGTCAAAGTCTTCATCAAGATAATTTTTTTAGGATACTCCACTTTTCTATTACTCCTCATATCTTTAATATAAAACATATTTAATTAATTTGATTAGATTAAATAAGTTAGGTAAATTAGTTAATTATAAGAAATATAGTATATTTTTTTAAAAACATTATAATCATCTTCCTTAATATCCTCTCTCTCTTCTACTGGATTATGGTTGATAGAGTATCTATAAGGATAATTTAAGAAAACTTGATAAATATAAAAAATAGATCTTATATTTAGAACCAAAATTAACTTAACAATTAAATCTTATATTAAGAACAGAAAAAGTATTATATTATTATTATTGGATGAAATGCCTTACAGCTAATTGATTCCTATTCTTTTCTGAAAGCAATCACGGTTGAGAAAGAGATGATTTTTTATTTTGCGCCTCTTTATTTAATGTTTTGTTCTTTTATATATATACATATATATATATAATATTTCTCTAGTAGAGAAAATTTTATTTAAAATATTATTAGACGCTAAATATGAATAACTCTTTCTATATGATCCATGCATTTCACTTGTAAACAGTAAATATGTTGTAAATAGTTTTTAAAAAATTGTAAATTCTCTAAAATAAGGAAAATGACATAAAAAGAAATTAAAAATTACAATATTCCAATTCAGGCACTTTAAAGGTTAAAATCCTAGAGAAAAATGCTATGCCTAATTTGGTATTTTGAAAATATAATTAAATGACAAAAGTGCCCTTATATGAAAAAATTTACTAACAAATTGTGAATAGATAATAACAAGTATTAAACAGTAAATAATAAGAAATGTACTGACAATAATAAGATACTTATTAATAAGTTATAAACTGATAATGACAAGTGTTGAACACGTAATAACAACAAATGTATTAGCAATTACAAATTTGATAACTTTTTTTAAAAAAACTCATATAAAGATATTTTAGTTATTTGATTATATTTAGAAAATATCAAATCAGATATTACTTGTTCCTCTAAAATTTTAACCTTTTAAATATCTAAATTAGAATATCGTAATTTTTAACTTGTAAATAAGAGAACCTCATCGTTATTCCCATTTGCCTATCTCGTCCTTATCCTATTTGAACATGGCGTCCACAATAAAATAATAAAATATAAAGTTGGCCGAAAAAAAAAATCTAAATCCTCAGAGCCAACTGTTACCTAATCTTCCTCTTTCCCATGCGATGTGATGCGGCGTCGACATCAAATACAGAGCCCTGTGCTCATAAAAAAAAAAGTAGTTGTTGAAGGGTTAAATTGCATTCAACGTCTCAAGGTATCTTTTTTAGACACATTCAATATTCTAAAATATTTTATAATGTATCTAATATTTTAAAATATTTTTTAGAGGCATCCATCATTGAAGTATTTTTTATTTGCCTTGGTACTATATGTATCAAAAACTATTTTTAGGTGCTGGACGCATTTAAAAAAAAATACTTTGAAATGCTAAACGAAAATACTTTACAGTGCTAGACACACTTAAAAATATACTTCAAGATATTAGATGCATCATAAAATATTTTAGAATACTGGATGTATCCGATAAAATATTTTGAAATGTTAGATGCATTTTAACCCGAAGAAGACTGTGATTGACTCTAATAATCTCTATTGTAATTACCCTCCTCCGAAAAGGTTCGTCAACCTCTGGCCAAAAATGAAAAATTAAATGTCGATCAAAAAATTCAACAACTCTCTTTCTTTCTTTTTTTTCTTTTTTCTTTTTTTAAGTACAAGTATTCAACATGTGTAGATAAAGAATTGATTTCACCTTTCTAAATTTCTAAAACATGAAAGAGATATTTGAAATTCAATCATAAAGAAATTTCAACCCCTAATTGACGAGTAAGCATTTTTTCTAAATTTTCAGGGATTAATAACTATTTGACGGGTTTTCGAAAGTAATATATAGAGGCTAAATTTATATGTGCATGCACCAATACCTCGTTGAACTCGAAGGATGCAGAAGAGAGGCGCATCAACTTTTATTTTTTGATTAAAACTCAAATTTAATGATCAATTTTGAATTCTTTGTCTAGCCAATCTTTCAGCCTTTATGAAACAATATGCGCTTTGGTAAAACAACTTAATAATAGTTAACATTCTAATATATATATATGATTTAAGTTTGTATTTTAGATGGTTTTTTTGATAGGAAAATCATAAAAAAATGCCAAAATTTAAAAAAATTGCATGCAGGAATCTGTTCACAAAAATTATCTTCTAAACTTATACTTATATTGTAATGGGTTCTTATTTATAATTTTTCAATTTCGATGACTTTTTTTTTCTTTTGGCGATTTTTCCTTTTTTAATTAGCATATCTATTAGCTTATCTAATGGTTCGTGTAATGACGAAGTTCGGTCTAACAAATCAAACTCACGTTGTCATGCGATGACATGTGATATATGGACATCCAACATGGCCTGGTGCTCATTAAAAAAAAAAAAAAAAGATAGTGAGAGACAATGATTAAATTAACTTCTTAATCATATTGCTTGTGATTCATTCTAATGATCTCTTTAAATCTCATAATTATCTTCTTCTGAGAAATGTAAATCAACAAATTCAACATATAACCTGGAATGCATATTTAATCTCAAATTGAAAAATTAAAATGTTAAATGTGTTGAGAACATATATGTTTTTCATGAGTCGCCCAAACAGTTCATAAAAAAAAATATTATGTTGGAAAACTATAATTAAATTAATTTTTCAACTTAGCTAATTATAAGAAAGTCAACACATTTATTATAAATAACGAATTTAACTAATATTTTTAATAATTTTAAATTAGTTCTCATACTCTTATATTAAAAATCCCAAAGAGTACCAAAAAGGCTGCATCTTGATTTTATGTAAATAATGATGCTAATTTTGGTTGAAGTTGTAATTCTCTGTCTAATCAAAGCATGATGATTTGTGTCTAATCTGTGATATAAAATAGAGCATATTAGTTTTGCTTCAGCGTTCAATAGTAGACTAATTTAAAGTGTATATTGACTTATATATATATATATGTGTGTGTGTGTGTATATTATTTCGAAACACAAGTAAAATTTAAAAAAGGTGAAAGGACGGAAAATTAATAAGCTGGTGAAACAAAAGCATATAAAAGCATGGTTAATAAATAAAAAAATTTAAACTGCCCCAATACAATGTTAATAATTCAGATATAAAATTTTGAACTCATGAATTTTAAATGAGAAAATATTATTTGAAAAACTGACGGTTAAAAGATAATTTTTATTCTAAATTTTATATATTAAATTATTAAAAATATAAAAACAACATTATATTAAACTGGCTCGTTCAGTTTTGATTCAAACAGTTCAGATTCAGTGCCAAACTGAATCCACTTTTATATATACAACTTCCTGACTTTTGTTGGGAAAATTAAATATGTGCACAAATTTTTATTTTTCCTTATCAGTTCCCTATTGTTCTGTCCCTCCCGCCACTGGTAAAACATAAATTTTGGACCTGGAAAAGGAATGCTTACAATTATTATTAAAAATAAAATCCAATTTAAACTAAAAAAATTGCTTTCTTGCAGCCAATATTTCCCAGCATTATATTGATTTTGCCTGCTGGCTAGCGTATTAGAATGTGTTGGCTGGCATGCTTTCAAAAGATAAGTAATATTGCTCTCTCTCTTGAGCAAAGTACAATTCAGTACGTAGTTTTTTCCTCCTCAGTGTCTCTCTTTTTCGTTTTAACTACAATGCTAGCGCAAACTTGTCGAGAGAGTGCCCATGATAAAGCACAAACAACAAAGTATAGGGTTGACAGTGCCATTGCAGATGCTATTGCCTGTCCTTTTGGATGTGATGGAGATGAAGATTGTACTTGTTACATCACTGTTCAAACGCTAACAAACGATGGAAGTCATTAGGCTAACCTCTTTGGAATGCTTTCTTTTCTCGTCAATGGAAAGATTGGGTGAAATGGAACTTAACACATGAAAGAGGGACAATTCATACCGAGGATGTTGGTTGGGATTTTCAAGATTACTAAAGATGGAAGCGGAGGAGTTATTAAAGAGAAAAACAATGGATGGGTATATCGGTCTAGGGGGTGTTTGGATAGAAACCAAACCATGGTTTCAGAAGTGTTTTTACGGATTACGAAGTAAATATGTGGAGGAGGTTACTTCGTTTTGCGGAAAAGTGATTTTGAAACCTAGGTTTTGGTTTTGCCAAACACCCCCTTAATTCATGGTCTACATTAAAGGTGGCCTACGAATTTTAGACATATTTTTGTTTTTTCTAGGTGTATTGAGGTTATTATTCTGTTGAATACTGACTGTGATTTTGCACACCTTTTAAAAGACCTAGTGGATGGAACGAGGTTACTGCTTTGCAGAGATTGTCAGGCCGTGATCAACCACATCTCGAGAGTTGATGACTTCATGGCTGACGAACTTGCCACGCATTCTCACGTTTTAGAAGAGAATTATTGTATTTTTCATCGCATTCCATCTTTTCTTATCTGAGATGGTTAGTGATGATGGAAAGCTTATTCCATGGTAATTTTCTTTCTTATTCTCTGTTTGTAAATTAATGTTATTCAGTGCTCAATGAAAAAGAAAACAAAAGAAAATTGTAAGTCGAGCATATCAACACAAGTAGGTCGATTATTTACAGAATTTTGCATATTTTTATCTGCGGGTTCTCCTATTTTCATTACGCTTTTCTCATTCCAATTATATAACCTTAAAAAAATCATTCACGATCAATCCTTTTGCTCCTTATCTTTCGAGAATATTAGAAAGATCATTTTCAATTAAGTTTTTAAATTTGTTTATTTAAAATCTAGACACTCTCCTGCTTCATTTTTGTTTCATTATTTTCTTTAATTTCTGTTTTATTTTCTTCCATCATTCCTTCAGTCCCACCACATGTTTGATCTTGTAGATGCAGATCTGTTTTTATCAAACGTACTTATGTGCAATAATCTTGGGTGTTTCTTCTTTCTCTAGCCAAGAATTTGTATCTAATTATTTTTTTTAAAAAAAAAGATACATCAATTTTAGAGTTTTTTTAAAAAATCATAAAAAATTAAAAATTTTATCATTTTTTTCTCATGAGATGTCAAAATGTTACTCTTTTTAGGTAGAATCTAATGATTAAAAAAAAACAAGAAAAATTTTGGAAAGTGGGAAAATTTATGGTGCAGCAGAGGGGGTAACAAACATCCTAAGTCCTTATATATAATATAGACAAATGGGTAGGCAAAGTAGTACCCACTGTTGTCAAACTCGCGAGTTGACTCTCCGAATTTAATGTTTTTATGTTTTCAACTAACAAAATCGTGTTGACTCGTTCTTAAACTTGTAATAACTGCAAACTCAGTTAAACTTATGAGTTCATTTACCAAGTTTACTGCTTTTACGTTTTTAACTTACAAAATCATGTCAACTCGCTCTTAAACTCGTGCTCAATTTTTGAATTTGATTATATTTTTTGACTTTATATGTGAATTTTATAGAAATTTTTTTGTTAAATATGATAAATTATGAATATTGATTGATATAATTTTAATTATTTAAATTTAAAATACATTTAAATGAAATTGTTCTCATTTTTTATATATTAATTATTTAATTATATACTTTTGATACCGGTTTATTAATAAAAGTAAACTCTTACGAGTTCACAATTCGAGTTTATATCATTATCACGAGTTTGTTTAAACTCATGAGTTTGACAACCTTGGCAGTACCACTCTAGTGGGACAGAGTTACCTAATATGGATTTTTCAGATTTAATATAGACCATATTTCTATTTTTAATTTTTTAAATAATTATTTTAATATATATATATAATTTAAAATAAAAATAATCATTTAACCATCAGTTTTCAAAAAAATAATTTTATTATTCAGAAGAAAGTCATTAATTAACAATTTATTATCGAAACAATTGGAATTGTATCTAGAGGATACAAATCTTGCCACAATAATAAATCCGGTTTTGCTGTGATGAGCACTAAAATGAGGCAATACGTGTTCATTTTTTTACCAGCAATTTTAGTACTACCTCCGGTCCTTAATATAAGATTTTGTTTAACTTTTATTTTAGTTCTAAATATAAGACCTCAATCCATTTTGTCTCTCATATTTATACATCTTTTCCAAGGAAATCATTCTAAAAATGGTAGTTATAGCCAATATATTTGATTAGTAAGGATATTTTAGAAAAGACCACACATACTCATTACAAATAACTAACTAACTTG
Organism: Neltuma alba; assembly: GCF_004799145.2. Lineage (NCBI taxonomy): Eukaryota > Viridiplantae > Streptophyta > Magnoliopsida > Fabales > Fabaceae > Neltuma > Neltuma alba. The sequence continues at coordinate 22,812 of NW_021635080.1, read as the reverse complement.
AGTTATATCCTTAATCTCCTCAAATTAGTTAACTAGTTTTTATGATTAAAACTGGAGGTAGTATATTCATAGTACCACTGGAGAATTTGAAAAATATAAAAGTCCATAGCTTGTCATCATTGGGGGGGAAAAAAAGTGCAAGCACATACTATTTAAAATAAGTGAATAAATAGTAGGGAAAATGACAATAAAATACCACTTGAATTCCAAAAAGACAAATAAGGCACCTGAATAAGCAAAATGACAAATAGGGCACTGGGTACCAATCTGGAATTCATATTTTCGGCCAAAAGACCAAAATGCCCTGATGAAATGCGGGAAGACAGACGCTGAAAGTGAGAGAAAGGAGAGAGGAAGACCAACGCAATGAGAGAAAGGAGAGAGGAAGACCGACGCTGATGAAATGCGGGAAGAAGGAAATAAGAATGTTGGAAATGCTATTATCTTACTCCTTCGCATCACCATTTTGTAGAGATTGTTGATTTTGGTTGTGGGAAAGAGGATTTGTAGTGAGAGAAGGAGCGAACCGAAGCGGAAATCAGAAAACAATGGCAAGCAATTACGTAACATAACTGTTGTCATATGCCTGCTGGTTTTTGGTAAATCCCACTACGTGAATGGTAAATTTCACTATACATGTAGTTAATTATGAAAGTTAATAGTTCAATGTTTATTGTGACGTACTTCAAATGCACGTTCACTGAATGATTTATTTATGCTTATAAGTTGCCTTTCCGGTGAAAACAGGTTTACAAAACCCATTGAAGAAATAGTCACTTTCACTATAAAAGTTGTAAATCCCAATATATGTTTTGTAAAATTCAACGTGAAATTTTATTGGTTTTTACAAACAAGTTGCCCATCCCCTGAAAACTGGTTGCAAAAGCCATTTAAGAAGTGATCATTTTCACTATAAAAGTTGTAAATATCACTGTGTGTTTTGTAAAATTCAACGTGAAATTTTATTGATTTTTAGAAACAAGTTGCTCATCCCCTGAAAAGAGGTTGCAAAACTCATTTAAGAAGTGGTAATTTTCACTACAAAAGTTGTAAATATCACTCTATGTTTTATAAAATTCAGTATGGAATTTTATTGGTTTTTAGAAACAAGTTACCCATCCCCTGAAAACTGGTTGCAAAAGCCATTTAAGAAGTGGTCATTTTCACTATAAAAGTTGTAAATATCACTGTGTGTTTTGTAAAATTCAGTCTGAAATTTTATTGGTTTTTAGAAACAAGTTGCCCATCTCCTAAAAACTGGTTGCAAAAGCCATTTAAGAAGTGGTCATTTTCACTATAGTGGTTGTAAATTTCACTATACATGTAGTTAATTATGAATTTTACAAAATACATATTGTGATTTACAACTTTTGTAGTGAAAGTGACTACTTTGTTAATGGGTTTTGCAACATGTTTTCAGGAGATAAACAACTTGTTTGTAAAAACCAATAAAATTTCACGTTGAATTTTACAAAACATATACTGGGATTTACAACTTTTATAGTGAAAGTGACTACTTCTTCAATGGGTTTTGTAAACCTGTTTTCACCGGAAAGACAACTTATAAGCATAAATAAATCATTCAGTGAGCGTGCATTTGAAGTACGTCACAATAAATATTGAACTATTAACTTTCATAATTAACTACATGTATAGTGAAATTTACCATTCACGTAGTGGGATTTACCAAAAACCAACAGGCATATGACAGCAGTTACGTTACGTAATTGCTTGTCATTGTTTTCTAATTTTCGCTTCATCTTTCCCACAGCTTCACATTCTCTGAAAATGGTTTTATGCGAAGAACAGAGACAGAACCAAAATTTTTTAGAGAAATGCTAGGCAATAACATTTTAAGCTGTGGGAATCCATCGAAAATCAGCGTCTTCCTCTCTCCTTCCTCTCTTCTTCCCGATTTCATCAGCGTCTTCCTCCTCTCTCCTTCCCGTATTTCATCAGTGTCTTCCTCTCTCCTTCCTATCTCCTTCCTCTCACTTTCAGACAGGGCATTTTGGTCTTTTGGCCAAAAATCTGAATTCCAGATTGGTACCCAGTCCCCTATATGTCATTTTGCTTATTTAGGTGCCTTATTTGTCTTTTTGAAATTCAGGTGGTATTTTATTGTCATTTTCCCTAAATAGTATCTGCTTCCTAAAGGATGCAGTTTATACTTTATACCTAGTGTCAGTGAAAATCTCGTTATTACTATGAGAATTATGTTGCTAGATAGTTTGTAGGTATTTTGTGTCCAAAAAAAACTTCTTAGGTACTTTAGAGTTTTTTTCTTCTTTTTGAGTCGTGAAATCCACCCTAATCTGAATATATAAATCTAAAAACTTGTTGGCAAAAATAAAATAAATCTAAAAACTTAATTAAATCCACGGGGACCAATGAATTCATTCCTGTCTTCTTTATGAACCCTCCTATGCATGAGTTCAATTTCATCTAAAAATAATACTCCGCCGGCTTGTTTTTATATGAGCCTGAAATTTAAATTGTTTTGTCATTTTTATAAGAGCTCACTTGGATTGTCTGAACATTTAATTTGTTTTTATCATTTTTTCTAATTAATTTTATACATGGCATTAATTAAAAGATTAACAACTTGGCATACAATATTCTCTTTTATATTTTCTCTTGTTATTACTCTATATCTCTCCCTTACTCCCTTATAAATAAGGATAACCAATTCCAATTTCGCAACAAAATAAATGATGAAAAATTGATAGATGTGGCTAAGTTGAAATTTATGTGAGTTTATAATTAAATGATAATATTTTAAAAATAGAACACATGATCATGTATAACTAAAGAACTTGACATAATTAATATGAGGAACTTGATATAGCATTCTCCGTAATAAAATTAATGACATCTAATTTCATAAAAATTCAACTTCACAAGTTTTAAAAGTTAGTACTTGAACCTCGTATATTGTCAATTATAGAGTCTCATGTTGTTCTTAAATCTCACCCCCTCCGGTCCTATTTAATTTATGTGCTGTTAATTTTAGTCCTTGTTTATAAGATTCAGTTTGAGGTTTTACCCTATTTCACCCCAACTTATTTTTCTCTATGTAGTGGTTGTCAAAACACGTCTTATTTCTTGCGCCAATTAAAGATTTCACATATCAGGAACTATAATAGCTGGGAAAATTAGTTTGGCGAACTAGAAAAAATTATATTTATTTAAAAGGATCCTAAAAAGTATAATTATTTAGAGGGATCAAAAACTAAAAATATAAATATTAAAATACTAAATTGCCCATAATCAACTCCCTAAATTGTCTGAAAATATATATCCACAGCGTTTAACAGATACAAAATGGAGATTGATATATGTCAAACAAAAATCATATAGTATTTATAGATAAAATAAAAATATAAATCAAATTGAAAATGTTTTTGTTCAAAGATTATTAAAGAAGTTGCATCAGACTTTAATGGGTGCTAATATTAAAGGTAATTAATATTCACTTGATGATTTAAATAAAATTATCTTTGTTTTGTCAAAAGTGTCCTCTTATAAGGAAGGGAAGATTATTCTATATCATTTCATTATCCATCTGTCATCACACACACATCATTGCCAAAGTTTCTCGTTTTATTGATTAAATGCATTTTTATTCCTTAGAACGTCCCTTTCCAAAATATATGAGAGGGATATATTTAAAATTCACCAAAAATTGTCAGCCATTAATTAATGAGTAAGTGTAGAAAAAATTGTTTTACAAAAAATTTAATAGCAAGCTTATCTAATTTTAGCTTATTTCATTTGGTTTGTACAAGCTTAGTCATTAATAACTCGTATTTAGAACCACAAAAAAAAAGTATAAGAAAACTGATAGAAGAAAATTTAGTACGATGAAAGGTTTTGCCGCGTCTTTGAAAAATTTTGTTAACTTCGCTTTGTTTTTGTTTTTGTTTTTGTTTTTTTTCCGAAATTCAAGTCACTTTATAAATTATGGTATGAACTTAAATTTTGAAACAAAATTACTTGGGTGGTCTTAAGTTAAAATCTGCAAAAGGAAAACACTTCTCATGTCATAACTGCTCAATTACAAATTTAGTTTAATAAATTAAACTCTTTTTTTTTATGAAATGACATTAATAATAAAATTAATTAATGACAACTAATTTCACAAAATTCCACTTCCGACGTTATAAGTTTTAGCATATTGCTGAAAAATAATCAATGCCTAAGTTTAGTCTAGCAAATCACAATTTTCACTTTGTCATGCAAAGCTAAATTTTTGTAAAATTAACTGTCATTATTTTTAAGTGTTATTAATGACCTAGTCCTTATAAAAAAAAATATTATGTTGAAATACTATAATTAAAGTAACTTCTTAGTTATATTGCTCGTGATTGATGTTAATGATCTCTTTAAATCTCATTAATATTATAATACTATAATCATGATCTCTTTAGAAAAGTACATCAACAAATTCAACTAATAAGTTAAAACGCATGTGTCATCTCATCCTCTCTGCGCATTGAGCCACTTCATCTTATCTTAGATTAAAGAAATAAAATATATTATTTTCATGAGATGCCGATTTTTTCTTTAAAAAAAATCAAAAACATTGATTGAATTAATTTTTTTAAATGTGACCTTAATTAAATTAACCTCATATATTGTTCATTATGTAGTCTCATGTAATGGCCTCTATCCTATCACAAGGCACACGTAAACCAAATCATTTAATTATAGTTGGAAATGAGGGGGGGGGGGGAATCAAATTTATGCCTAATCGGTAAGGAAGGGAAGAATATCGTACATCAAATCATCTTCATCGCTCAACTATATATATATATATATATATATATATATTTTCCCCATCTCTAACAAGGTTTTGCATTATTAATTGACCAGCAGTATGTATGATGAAGGCAAATCTCAAGACACCAGCAAAGCATAAAATAAATAAAAACTTGATCATTATTTAACTCCGAAATAAAGACTGACCAGGTGGGACTCACAAAATGCTTTTATAAAGGTTGTATTTCCATTTTATGTAGATAATGAGTCTAACTTGATTGAGGTTGTGATTCTCTTCTAATCAACTTGATGATTTGTTTCAACTTTCAAAGGTAGAATAATTATATATGTGTGTTGATGATATTATCCAACAAATATTGAATTGTTCCGAAGCCCAAATATAACTTAAGGAAAAAAAAGATAATAAGGATGAAAATATATATTAATGAGCTGTATTGCTTTTGGTTAAATGTGCCTAATAGTAGGACAGAAGCCATTATAAATATCAAGATTTAAGAACAACATGGGACTAATAATGGGCAATTATGAGGTTAATTTAATTAAAGTCACAATTGAATAATTGATTTGATCATAGTCTTTCAACATAATATTTTTGTGTGAACTGTTTCGGCGGCTCATGGAAATTAGCATATATGTTCTCAACGTCTTTCAGTGTTTTTTGCTTCAAGATTTTAGTTTGAGATGAAATGAACTATGGACTTCAGTTAAAAAAAAAGAAAAGAAATTAGTGACAGAATTATGTCACTAACTTATTAGTGACAGTCTTTTTCACGATGGAACATACAAATTTTGTCAAATTCTGTTGCTAATTTAATTTTTTATATATGTTATGTTGAATTTGTTGATCAACTTTTTTCAGAGAGAGATAAGGATAAGATTTAAAGGGATTATTAGCATAAATTACGGACAATATTATATTAAAAAGTTAGTTTAATCATTCAAGCATAATTATTTTTTTAACAAGCACTAAGATATGTTGGATGTTAACATCGCACAGCGAAGTGAAAGTTGAGATTTGTTAGATCAACGTTGTCATACATTTGTGACAACCTACCTTTTTTCTTTTGCCAACTTTTAATAACCTGCAAACACTTAGACATGAGGTGTATTTTTTGGAATTTATTGTCGTTGAGTTTGTTGCTGTGGTCATTTAGGGTCCGTTTGGTATGAAGAAAATGGAGGGGAGGAAAAGAGAGGAAAAATTTTGATGAGCTCGTTTTGAAATATTGAAGAAGTGGGATTTAAATGTTTTAATTAAATTTTCTTTCCTTTTTATATTACATCTTTTTATCAAAATCTTATAATCCCATTTCTGTAATTTTTTAAAATGAGCTCATGAAAATTTTTATCCCTTTCCCTTCTCTCTATTTTTCTCGTATCAAGCAGACCCTTAATGATTTGTTAAATGAGCAGGCCATTCCAAAATGCTAAATTAAGATTTGGAGTTGGGAGATATTCTCGTGCCTTTTTCCTTAAATAAAATCTTATAATGTCATAAATAGTTGTGGATCACTTTTTCACGCAGATCCGAATTCCAATCCCACCCATTGCTTTTGCCAATTAATTTGCTGTAACTACCAAAAATATTTAATGAAAAATTTTAGTTTACTCATGTAAGGCACAAATTTTTGTATATTCAATTGAAGTTGAAATAACTCTTTTTCCTTCAAAAAACATAAAGAGAAGGGAAAAAAAAAGAAGATGAACCCATTGTACATTGAGTTCTTTTTGGGGCCAACATTGTATATTCAATTAAAAGAACAATTATTTATTAATCAATTTTTTTGCATTTGATATTTAGATGGATTTATTTTAATTATTAATAATTTTTTGTAGAAAAATAAAGACTCTCACCTGGTTAGGGAAAAAAAAACAAGAAGAAGAAAACTCTCATAGTATAAAGAATCTGAATGTGATTATTATTAATGTGTAAATTACAGCTTTATATAGCCATCAGGCTTGTACACGTGTCACTGCGCTAACTAATCTGACGGTTACAACAGAAACAACTTGATTCAACTATGCCAGCTAATATACAGCTAGAATATTATTTCTAACATCTTCCCTCAATTCAAACTACCCCTTTGAGCTACTTGATATATCATTATCTGATATACATAGATATCGTTTAAAATCTAGGAATGTGCTTTGAGACAAAGCCTTTGTCATCCCGTCGGCAACTTGATCTTGGCTAGGAATATGCTGCACAATAAATTCTTTCTTTATTGCTTTCTCCCTTACAAAATGAAGATCTAACTCAATATGTTTTGTTCGAGCGTGCAAGATAGGATTTGCTGTCATCATTACAGTACTGAGATTATCACACAACACTCGTGCAGGTCCAGAAAGTGCAACACGTAACTCTTGAAGTAGAGACTTTATCCATAATACTTCAGTAACAGTGGAGGCCATACTTCTATATTCGGCCTCTGTACTTGATCTTGCCATGGTAGCCTGCTTCTTAGATGACCAGGCAACTAGATTAGTACCAAAATAGATACAAAACCCTGTAGTACTATGTCTATCATTACAATCAGAGGCCCAGTCAGCATCACAATATGCTGTAATCGCTCGATTGGTGCAAGGCCGAAGAATTATGCCATGAGTTAATGTACCTGCTATGTATCGTAGGATACGTTTCACTGCTTTCCAGTGGCTCATGAGTGGATTCTGCATAAACTGGCACACCTTGTTGACTGCAAAACTTATTTCTGGTCTAGTGATCGTTGCATACTGAAGAGCTCCTACAATAGATCGATAGAGCTGTGGATTAATCATAACATCTGATCCATGTTTAAAAAGCTTGAGACCCACTGTCATAGGAGTAACTACTCCTTTCGTATTGACCATACCAGCTCGAGACAGAATATCTTTAAGGTACTTGGTTTGAACCAAGTGAAGAGAGCCATCTTTATACCTCTTAACTTCTATACCCAGAAAATAACTCAACGGGCCAAGATCCTTGAGTGAGAACTCATGATCCAAATTAGCAATAAGAGTCATAATATTGGTCTGAGAAGAACCAGTGATAATAATGTCATCAACATAGACCAGAACAAATAATAATTCACTGGAAGTAGAGCGAATGAAAAGTGATGGATCACATCTACTAGCTTGAAAACCATATTCATAAGAGCACTACCAAGCCTTTCAAACCAAGCCCTTGGAGCTTGTTTAAGACCATAAAGAGCCTTATTTAACTTGCAAACCAAAGTTTTATCTCTGCTTTCAAATCCTGGAGGCTGAACCATATATACTTCCTCCTTCAGATAGCCATTTTAAGAATGCATTATTCACATCAATTTGATGAATGTGCCAATTTTGAGACAATGCAATACTTAACACTATACGAATAGTGATAGGTCGAATAACTGGACTAAAGGTTTCATGAAAGTCATACCCTTCTTGCTGATGAAATCCTTTAGCAACCAGCCGTGCTTTATACTTGAGAGAAGAATTGACAGGATTGACTTTGGTTCTGAAGACCCATTTACATCCTATAGCTTGTCGCCCAGCAGGTAAAGGTACAAGTGACCAAGTCTTATTTCTTTGTAGAGCAGTGAACTCTTCTTCCATTGCTGTTCGCCAATGGGAAGATTGAAGGGCAGCAGAGATAGAATCTGGTTCAGAAGTAACAGTAGCAGCAAAAACTTTGGGTTTTAAGTTTCCAGTTTTTGATCGTGTAATCATGGGATGAGAAGATTTAGGAGGTGGAGAAGGAGAAGACTGGGAAGAAGAAGATGGTGAGGAGGGAGACTGAGATAGAGGTTGGGAAGGACTAGGACGAGGAGAAGGTGAAGGTAATGTGAAAGCTGAAGATTGAGGTGTAGTAAAGGTTGGTGAAGGTTGAGGTTGAGGTGAAGGCTGCTGTGAAAGAATATGACGTGAAGATAAGGGTGGAGAAGTGGGTAAGTATACAGGAACAGTGCATGGGGCAACAGAAGTAAAGCTAATAGGTGAAGAAACAGTAGATTTGGTATTTGTGAGAAAAAGATTAGGGTAGGGAAAAGAGGTGTCATTGAAAACAACATCCCGAGCAATATAAATTCTGCCAGAAGATGATAGGCACTTGTAGCCTTTATGTGTAGAACTAGGTCCAAGATAAACACGTTCAGAAGACTTATAGTCAAACTTGTGAAGATTATATGGTTGAGTTAATGGAAAACAAGAGCAACCAAAGGCTCTAAGTCTGCCATAATCAGGTGCCCTGGAATATAAAGTTTCATAGGGCGTTTTCCCTTGAAGAACTGAAGAGGGAAGAATATTGATAAGAGATACTGCCATTCCAAAAGCATCATACCAGTAAGAGAGAGGTAGAGAAGCTTGAGCCAGTAGCGTAAGACCAACTTCAGTAATATGTCGGTGTTTGCGCTCAGCGACACCATTCTGCTCATGAACATGAGGACAACTTTGTCTATGGATTGTGCCACGATCAGCAAGAAATTTGGTGAACCGATGATATTCACCACCACCATCTGATTGAAAAATCTTAATGGTAGTATTAAATTGAGTTGAAACAAAGGCAACAAATTGCTGAAACACAACAAAGGCATTTGATTTAAGTTTCAGAGGATAGATCCATGTAAATCTGGTTCGAGCATCAGTAAAATGAATATAGTAGAGATAACCATCACGAGTTTTAACAGGGGAAGGTCCCCAAATATCAGAATATATCATATCAAAAGGTGCAGCATACACAGTATCGGAATAGGGAAAGGGTTGCTTATGTGATTTCCCAAGTATACAAGCTTTACAGAAATCAGAAGTAGCAATCTTATTGAGAGGCACTTTACAGTTCTTCATAACAGAGGAAACAACCAAGGAGGACGGATGTCCAAGTCTATTGTGCCAAAGCAGAAAGGAATTACAAGAAGTGTCAGTAGAACAACTTGTATTTGAAACTACAGCAGAGAAACAAGCTTCAGAATGAGGCTTGAACTTGAGGTCCAACGCAGGGTACATCCCATTTTTGACATTGCACTGATAGAGAATTCGCTTAGTTTTAGGATCCCTGACGCGGCACTGTCGTTCATCAAATTCAACCGAGACTTTGTTATCATAACAGAACTTGTAGACAGAAATTAAATTCTTAATGATTCGTGGCATATGAAGAATGTTATTCAGTTTAAGAGAAGGAGAAGTATTGGAAATAACAGAGGTGCCAACAGATTTGATAGCCAAACTTGCACCATCACCAACGTGGACTTGCTCCGGTCCAGTATACTTTGAAGATTCAGCTAGAGAAGTTGGATCATGAGTAAGATGACTCGTTGCTCCAGAGTCAAAATACCAAGATGGATCAGCAACAGTGTCAGAAGTAGCAATAAGAGCAGATTGTTTAGCAGGTGCCGTGGAAGAAGACGAATCAAAAATAGAAAGACCTTGGAAAGATTCATCAAACCTGTACCAGCACGAAGAAACAATGTGCCCTGTCTTGCCACAAAGCTGACAGATCACCTTTGACTTAGTGGAGTTGTAGTTATTGCCACGACCACCATTCCTTCCTCCTCGTCGACCGCGATTATGATCACCACGACTTTGTTGAGGAGCACGGTTTTGAGCAATATTTGCCATAATAGGAGAGACTGCCGGTACAGAGCGGCGATTCTTTTCAATGCGAGCCTCTTGTGCCATGAGTAGTGCTTCGATTTCAGCTACAGTGTAGGGCTCCAGCCTGGTGGAGATTGAGGTTATGAAAGGATCATAATCCTCAGAGAGACCATCGAAGATGAACTCCAATTGATCATAAAGAGACACCGGCGAGCCGATTGCGACTAGAGCATCAATGCTAGCCTTAACCTTTAAGAGATATTCATTCATAGACGAATTCTCTTTCTTCGTATTTTTCAGAGTCGTTTTGAGCTGCTTCACCTTAGCTTTGGTCTGTGAAGCAAAGAAGATGTTGATTCTATCCAAAATCTGAGCAGTAGTCTCACATCCAACAGTACGAGTGAGGACCGAATCGGACATGGAAGAAAGCAGCCAGGACATGAGAAGTTGATCCTGACGCATCCACCTTGTATATTCAGAGGTAAATGCAACACACTGATCATCATGAAGTTCAAATTGCTCAGGCGAAGCAATTGATGAATCAAGAAATGATTCGAGAGCATATCCTTTCACCGCACTAAGAACTTGTTGCCGCAAGATGAGAAAGTTGGAATCGTCAAGCTTGACCGAAATGGAATGAGAGAAAGCAACAACTGAATCAGAGGAAGAAACGATTGGAAGCGAAGACGGAGAAGCCATGGATCGTTCTGTGGCTCTAGATACCATATAAAGAATCTGAATGTGATTATTATTAATGTGTAAATTACAGCTTTATATAGCCATCAGGCTTGTACACGTGTCACTGTGCTAACTAATCTGACGGTTACAACAGAAACAACTTGATTCAACTATGCCAGCTAATATACAGCTAGAATATTATTTCTAACACATAGAAGTAGAAGAGGTATTGTCTGGCGAATAAGGCGATCTTGGCTATGCTGAAATGATTCCGCTATTTTTTCCGGGCAATATTTCCATTGAAAAATTGAATGCATACAACTATCATTAAAAATAAGATCCTGTTTAAAATTGAAAAATTGTCTAATTTTTCCGGGGCAATATTTCCCTCCTGTAATTATCCACCTATATTTGCTTCCTCCTCATCAATTCAATTCAGTTTCAAAAGGTAGATGCCTTCCTTGACAAACTAGTGAGGAAATTTTTTAACAAAAATTTATTTTATGTCAACTCTATCACTAATACATCGCTAAAATTAGTGATAATAAATTTTGTTATTAATCCATTGAAAAAAATTTGCAACAAAAATTAAATGAAGAAAAATTTTCATTGTATTTTATCACAGAATAGTTAGGGACAAAAATTAGCAATGGTAATTTTTTAGTGCTAGTTCCATCACAAAATGATTAGCAGCAGAGACTAGTGACTAAAATGTTTATTGTAAACTTTAAGGATAACCAATACCAATTTTGCAACAAAATAACTGATGAAAAATTGATAGATGTGGCTAATCTGAAATTTATGTGAGTGTATAATTAAATGATTGTATTTTAAAGATGGGACACATAGTCATGCACAACTTAAGAACAACTTGACATAATTAATATAAAAAACTTGAAATAAGTATTTTGCATAATAAAATTAACGACATCTAATTTCATAAAAATTCAACTTCGCAAGTTTCAAGCGTTAGCACGTGAACCTCATATACAGTCAATCATAGAGTCTCATGTTGTTCTTGAATCTCACTCCCTCCAGTCCTATTTAATTTATGTGCTCTTAAATTTTAAATTGATTTAGTCCCTTTCTATAAGATTTAGCTTGAGGTTATTTGAATATTGAATGCGCTTTTACCCTATTTCAACCCAACTTATTTTTCTCTATGCGGTGGTTGTCAAAACACGCCTTATTTTTTGCACCGATTAAAGGTTTCAAATGTCAGAAAAACTTTTAATTTATTTAATTTTGAATATTAAGTTATTGAATCATCATCATCATCATCGTCATCATTCAAACAACAAAGAAAGCTCTGTATTACTTGCTTTAAAACATAGCATAGTTAGATCAATACTAAAGATGAAATATTGAAGAGTCAATATTTGTTGAACAGTCGATACCGCACAATTAGAATGAATAGTGAAGGGTCATAAGTTGCATGAGCATCAAAGAATTAATGGACAGGCGGTTTGTCTCTTGAAGGAGAAAGGTCTTTCATAGTGAAGTGCGATAACCAAGTCTCCGAACAAAAATATTTTCAATTTGATTTATATTTTTATTTTATCTATAAATATATGATTTTTGTTTGACATACATCAATATCCATTTTGTAACTATTAAATGCTGTGGATATATATCTATAGATGATGTAGGGAGTTGATTATGGGCAATTTAGTATTTTAACGTTTATATTTTTAGTTTGTGATCCCTCTAAATAATTATAATATTTAGGATCCTTTTAAATAAATATAATTTTTTCCAGGTCCTCCCCACTAATTTTGAAGCTCGCAAGCTTCCATTGAATCGAATCAGCGGGAAGCATGACTTTCATCGCTATTTTAGTGCATAATAGTTGGGGAAAAAAATTAGCAATGGTAATTTTTTAGTGCTAGTTCCATCACAAAATAATTAGCTGCAGAAACTAGTGACTAAAATGCTCATTGTAAACTTTAAGGGAACCAATTCCAATTTCGCAACAAAATAACTGATGACAAATTGATAGAGTGGCTAATTTAAAATTTATGTGAGTTTATGATTAAATGATACTCCTCCGGTCCTAAATATAAGACTCTTTTTGTAGTGTAAATTATAATACAAAAGGGGTCTTATATTTGGAACCAGAGGAATAATTTTTAGGACATATAGTCAAACAACTTGACATGTTGTTAATTATGAGATAATTACTGGATATAAGATTCTCAAATAATAAAATTAACGGCATCTAATTTCATAGAAATTCAACTTTGCATGGTTTAAGTGTTAGTACTTGAACCTCACATATTGTCAATTATAGAGTTTCATCTTCTTAAATCTCACTCTCCAGTTCTATTTAATTTATATGCTCTTAATTTTGAATTGAATTAATCCTTTTTCATAAGATCGAGTTTGAGGTTATTTGAATGTTGATGTTTTTTTACCCTAATTCACCCCTACTTATTTTTCTCTACGTAGTGGTTGTCAAAACACGTCTTATTTCTTGCGCGGTTAAAGATTTCACATATCAGAAATTATGATAGGTGGGAAAATTAGTGAGGAGGACCTAAGAAAAAATATATTTATTTAAAGGATCCTAAAAATTATAATTATTTAGAGGATCAAAACCAAAAATATAACTATTAAAATACTAAATCTATAAATATATATCCACAGCATTTAACAGTTACAAAATGGAGATTGATGTATGTCAGACAAAAATCATGTATTTATAGATAAAATAAAAATATAAATCAAATTGAAAATGTTTTTGTTCGGAGACTTGGTTATCACATTTCACTATGAAAGACCTTTATGCTTCACGAGACTAACTGCCTTTCCATTCTTTGATTCTCATGCAACTTATGACCCTTCACTATGCAATCTAATTGTGCAGTATCGATTGTTCAACAACTTAGTATTATCTAGCTATGCTCTGTTTTAAAGTAAGTAATACAGAGCTTTCTTTTGTTGTTTGAATGATGATGATGATGATAATTCAATAACTTAATATTCGAAATTAAATAAATTAAATTTTTTTCTGATAAGAAAGGAAGACAAATACAAATAATGAGGACTCATAGGACTCAAAGCAGTAGCCGCCATCCTTATGAGGGGTAGAAGCCAGGACCCCCCCCCCCCCAAAAAAAAAAAAAAAAGAGATGAGTTCGCAAGCTTTCATTGAATCGAATCAATGACAAGCATGACTTTCCATTGCTAAATTATTTTGTTTATTTTGTGGCAAGGCTACTTACAATTACAAAAGTCAGCTTGCTATCTTTTTTGTCATGTTGATTCTCCTCTAAGTGTTTTTATGTGATGAGAATGACTGTGTCAGCAACCTCTTCTTCACTTGCGAATGATTTGGAGAGTCCAACATGTTTTATTACATTCTTAATTATAAGCATAACAAAGTCAAAAGAAATGTTTCGTGTTCTATTAGGGTTGCTGCAATTGCTTATCATATATATGTGGAAAGAGAGAGATTCTAAAGTGTTTGGTCATACCAAGTTCTCCCACTTCCAAATTGTGATGAAGATAAATGCTGAAGTTAGTGTGAAAGTGAGATCTTGCCTTCCAAAGAAAGTGAGACAAGTTGATTTGGATGATTATAGAGTCTGCATCATTGCGTAGAATCCATCTTCCTTTGTATTGTAAATATGTTTTATGTTTTTGTCACCAATAATGACTTTGGAATGGGTATTTATGAACTCCTCTTAGAAGGTGGCCTAAATTTATTTTCCTCTCCATTTGTGTATATGTAGTTGTTCTGGTTTTATGGAATGAATTAACATTTGCGTGCAAAAAAAAAAAAAGAAATTTATTACTATAAATGATTTTTTTTACTCAAAGACAAAATGGATTAATAATATCTGGCTTCTCAGTTTCATAGATATCTATTTGGGCACTCCATAGAAATTCATCGGAGTTGTCACCATTACACAGTCCCTTTATGCAGTACGCGCAATATAGTGAGATTAGAGAAACACGTAGGAGACAAAGGTCTTGTAGTCTAGTGGCATAAAAAGTGGAGAATTTTGAAATTTTGTTGAGATAAATAGATACAAGTCATTGTTAGCATGGGAGAAATAAAAAAACTGGAACCATAAAGATAGAGTTACTATTTATCCTGGGAAATTTCTCGTTGGCACCATTCATTCAATTGCGTTCTATCGTTGTCTGATTATTCAAAGTTAAAAGTGTGTATAAATTCTGAATCAGTCGTTCATAATTAACTTTGGCGACCTCTCAAAATTAAAATGAATTTCTTAGATTGATCTCACCATGCTCTGTTTTAAGGCATGTAAAACAGAGCTTTCTTTTGTATTTAATAACAACAATTTAGTATGAGGAATTTATCCACTCCAACACATAATAATGCTAATATCTCTTGCAAACATTTTTGTGCGAGATGCAGAGTATTCTCATGATAACCACATGCATGAAGTCCACATCTTTTAATCACCCAAAAACAGAAAAACATGAAGTATGAAAATGAAATCCAAGCTAAAATCCAAAATGTTTTTTTTAGCTGCAATCATATCCCAGCACTGGTTTTGCCTTGCTAAAATCTCTTGGCGTTCTTTTAAAAGCTGAGTATGATTTGCCATTACATTTGCATGCTCTTGCAGCGCAGCATCCAAGTCGTTTTGAACCAATTCTACCACTTGAGCTGCCTCAACCTCTTGATTGCGTGTAGCAGCAAGCATTGTCTCATTGGTCTTGAGATCATTGTCCAAACCCTTTAGAATTTCTCGGATGCCATCAACTTCAGACACATCTCTATTTAAAACCTTAGTCTTAATAGATTCAAGCCAGTCCTTGTCAAAACCAAGAAGACAAGCATCCTTTAATTTCTCTCCCAACAACCTCTTGTCCGCCTCAGTGATTGTGAAGGGTGTTCTGGTGGTTAGAATGTTGAGTATATCAATCAATACCCTATAGGATATGCACAGCATTTGGGTGCTTCGATCATTTGGAGACAGACACAGCTGTGGGTGAGTCTTGAGTGCCTCTACCAATAAGGAAGTCTCAGAACCCTCCAATTTCATCATCTCAACTATCTCTTGCACCGCAGCCTGATTAATATCTGAGTACTTTGTCGCATCATGATGCTCAATAAGGCCTAATAAACCATCATATTATTAGTAAATGAGTATGACAAGATCAGATATGAAGAATGAAAAGTACTCAAAGGAAAGAATATGCAAGTACCTCTAGAACATGACGGCTCTTGTTCCATCTGCCTAAGGTTGCTTGGATAAACAGTCACATGCCCACTTGAATTTGGTTGGCCATCATGGGAAGCCATATTTGCATTGGATTCATCTTGAATCACATTTCTTTCATTGAAGTCCTTGTCATTACTAACTCCCTCGTGTCGAGTGGTTGGCTGTGGAATGGGCACAATATTACTAATGATAGCGGCATGAGACTTATCAGAAAGTTGAATATCATCTGCAACATCATGAGTTCGCTGGTTAGTTGTTAAGAAACCGTTTTGTCTATTTCTTTCTAAACCAATGAAGCAATGATAGAATGAAAACTATCTAAAAATCAATTGAGAAAGACGACAACCAATAACATACGAATAAATGATTGAGGATATGTCACTAAAAGAAGAGTACAAGGAAACGTAACTCACCATCAGTAGGCTTGCAGAGTGAAGCTTTTGAAGATTTAGTATTCGGTGGCAAGATTGCTTTAAAAGTTTGCTCACTCAAAATAGTTGTTGTGCATGGCACAAATGGGTCTCCTGTGAAGATATGTGTATGGATAATATAGTTATTATCAAATGATCTCAGGATAAAGATTTCGTTTATATATAAAAAAACAATTGAGTATCATACCATGAATAGAAGTCTCAGGCTTTTCTTTTAGGAAAGAGCTCTTTGTTTTTATGTCACTTTGATGACCGGGTAGTTATCAAGGCACCTGCAAAGCCCAAAATAAGTAACCAATGTAATACTAATAAGACAAAACACAAACATGTTACCTTTTCTTTTCTCTTCCTCTTCCTCATGAGATTGTATATCATGTTTTGTCGTTTCTTCTTTTAACTGTGGCTCCATCATGATTGTTTCTTTTTTCATTTCTTTGTTGCGTGACTCGTCCTATGCGAAGATAAATACGAAAGAGGCATAAGTTCTAATATGTAGTATAAATATATGTATTGGTATTAGAAATAACAATAAGTCACATTTGAGTATAGATTCTATAATGCTACGTTTCTTCTTCATATTACTTTCATTAGTTCCAACTAAATCAATTAGATGATAGTTGTTTTAATTTTCTTTTGAATTTGGGCCTTGAGGAATACTTGAATACCATTAATTTTTTTTATTAACCCTCATCAAACTAAATGGTTGTACTTATTTTTTAGGCTACTTCTTATGTACCACCCGATGTACCTTTGTAAGGTTCTGTGAGCCCAATTTGGATTGTTGTAGATCAATCATGATTCTTTCATTTCTCGCCACTTTGTCCACCAGCTCATCCTATGTGAAAGACAAATATATAAAAGGCAAAAGTTCAAACAAGCTATAGCATGAACAAAGAATAATAATCCACAGGTAAAGGAAAATAATAATATCACTTTTGAAGATGCAATTTGTGAATGCTAGTTTTGTTTAGAGTAATTGGATATTCCTTCGTAGACATTCTCTGAAGTAGTATCTTTCTTTACTTTCATTGTTAGAAAGAAATTTTTTCCTGTACCTCAATAAATATATTATCAAGGGAAAATCATAGAGAAATCCCGCCAAGCAACATAATTACTTATAAATCCTATTTATGTGTAATCCTTTGTATTAAAAGAAATATTTCATCTTTATCTGTTTGTTTACTGTTTTATATAAAAAAGAATAAGTATAACTTTGCCGCAATTTTCTTGATCAACACCCTAATAAATAGAGATAGATGGATAGATAAAGAGATAAGATAAAACATGCTGATTGTCCTATTACATTTGAATCAGATGATAAATTTGTCATCTTTGGCTTCTCAAAAATAGTACTCTCTCTGACAATTTCCTTTGCATCTTCCTTAGTACCCTAACCAACACCACATGATATAAAGGTTTAGCTATGTGTTTGCAGTTTTCTTCGGTTTTCAAATATGACATCAAATTCAAATTTTTATGCCAACATCTAGAGTAAAAAATAATGGTTCGCTTCAAGATAACTTTGAAACAGAGAAATAGAAAGAAAATGAATATACTGTACTAGTGAATGGCGGAATATGATTAAAGCTTGTAGATACAATCATGCTGGTGACAAGAGAAAGTAATAAAATGCCATTAACAAAAACAATATATGTATAGCAGTGAAATGAATATACTCTTGTGAAGTTTGAGGAACCAGTTGCGGTTTGTTGTAGTTCTAAGGCTTGTCTTCCATTTGAATGGGAAAAAAGATTCTGCTCCGCTGTCTCTTCCCAAACTCTAGAATCTTCATTTTTACGGTCATCAGAAAATTGAGTAGTTGTAGTTTCTGCTAGTACATAATAATTTTCAATTTGAATTAATGGCTGACTTCTTTGAATGCATACCATAAAAAGAAAATTTGGAACAATCAGGTACTATGGAAGATTTTTCCAGTTTCTTATATTAAAATCCGAATAATGTACTTTTCATATGTATGTGTGAATATATTTAAATAATATTTTTGTTCTTTTTGTGCATTAGGTTACCTATATCAACTCTTAGATTACCACTTCCACTTGAGATGATGGCATGGCCAAGGGATTTAAACGTCATTTTGAATATTTCTTCCAAAATTAATAAAGCAATATAGTGTTAAAATGAAAACAAACCAAAATATAATTGGACAGCAAATAAAGATGTACAATGGGTAGAATCACTGATGAGGGATAGACTAGAGTCTTCTGCAAGTTCAGTGACACTTCTTGTAGCAAGATTTGCTTCTGCTATATATGAATAAAACTTGAATGAAATGTCACTATAAGATGACAACAAAAAAAACTCACCATTGGAAGGCTTGGGGAGAACGGTTGAAAGACTTTGATTGAGGCTTGTTGAAGCTTTTGTTGACATAGGACTCAATGGCAAGATTGCCTCAGAAGTTTGGTCGCTTGAAACAATTGTTACAGGTGGCACAGCTGGGTCATCTATGAAAAAATGATTATTATATCAAAACAAATGATGAAATACCTCATTGAAAGAAAGAAACAAGTACCATGAATAGAGGTTTTGGACTCCTCCTTTGATAAAAAATTGCTAGACTTCATGCCACTTATTCGAGGGCGTCGAGACGTTATCAAGCTCTCTGTAAAATCGAAAATAAATAACCAATATTTTCTACAAAACTAACACATCAATATTTTACCTTCCTTTTCCTCTTCTTCTTCAAAAATTTTGGCACTTGCATGAGTGTTGTCTCTTGTAGGAAGAACAGCGAAGATGGGGCTTGTATGAATTGGCGCCTTGTATTAGAAACCAGTGGCCATATAAAACAATGATCATAAATTAGTGTATTTGCTTTCTTTGTACTCCATCCAACACCCCAATATATAAAAAGAAGCTTTACGGAGATTGGCTAACAAATAAGTCATAAAAGAATTTTGAATCCAATGATAAAAAGAAGCTTTACTTAGTTCATGTCAAATTCATTAAAATTTGGAACACACACACTATATTTGTGTGTTAGAGTTTATTGTTGGCATCTTAAATATCCCCTTCAAATTATATGTTTTTCTTCTAGCAACTAAACTTTTTAGAAAAAAAATAATTGGGTTCATGTCACAACTTTAAAGCACGGAAAGAAAACTATAGTGTAATAGAGACATAAATAAAGAATAAAACTATAAATAAAAGACAATTAGTCTCAGTTTTGGCGGTACTTCTCTTAAATCAGTTCTAATTATTCTGCATGAAAAAGAATTAATTTTTTAGCTGATATTTAGTAGTAATTATAACATTTGAATTTTGAATACTGGTTAACTAAGACCCAAAAGTTGAAAAATATAGTGAATTTAGGAGCAAAAGTTTGAATAAGAGAAAACATAGAGCAAAGTTATAATGATAAAAAAACGCCCAAAAATTAGAGAGAAGTCTCGAAAGGTAGAGAAAAGATTTTCAAAGCATGTTTGAGGTTTAGGGACATTATTTAAATACTAAATTATATATTTGGTTCTTGAATTTTATACAAGATTTCAATTTGATTCTTTAGCTTTAAAAAGTATATTTTTTATTCTTCAATCCTAAAATTGTTGGGCTTAGATGATGATTTTTTTTGTAACAATCATTGTTATTTCAAAAATAATATGTTAATATTTCAGAATGTTTTATCAACATTTAAGATCTTAATATCTTTTTTGTTAACAAGTTTAGGTTTAAATGACTAAAAAATATATATTTTAAAGTTATGGGACCACATTAAAACCCTGTATAAAGTGAAAGGACTAAATGGATACCTTATCCTTATTTAAAATTTGAATGTCTCAAAAATGAATATATATATATATGAGAATTTAGGAAATAAAAGAAAAATAATTATTAAAATTATTTAAGGCCGAGGAAAATTTTGAAAAATATTATGAAATATTATATTGATAATTTAGAAATATTGTGAAGGGGCTTATATTTTACAAAAATGACTTAATAATTTTAAAGCTAATTTATGGGAGATAAGGGCCCTTTTCCGGAAAATTGAAGTGAAAATAGTTAGAGGCTAATATTCAGCCTTAAAATTTTAGAAAAATTATTTTAGGAGCTGGAGAAGCTAATTAAAAAAAAATCTTCATAAAAAGTGTCCCAGACTAAATTTCGGAATTTACTGGAAAAGTTTAGTACTGATTAGTGATGGGTATAATGCCAATTTCACTTTCTCAAGCCTAAAAGGAAATTGGGCCAATGCATTGTCCAATTTAAAAAGTATTGTACGTGGTGCGCCAAGTCCAAAAAGAAGAGCATCAGATTTGTTGGGTTGGAATTCATGAAATGCCAAGGAGTAAGCTTGTGTAGTAAGCTTGCAAGGAGTAAGTTAAACATGTGTGTGTGTGTGTGTGTGTGTTGCCTCTATTTAAACCACTCTAGTTAAAGTTCATTTTCGCCCTTGCAACAGCAGAGAGAGAGAGAGAGAGAGAGGGAGAGGGAGGGCTGAGGGAAGGTGAAGAAGTGATCGAAGAAGAAGGAAAGTTCTCCCCTCACATGCAACTGAACGTTTAGACCAAGGTAAGGACCTTAAACCTTATTCCATCAATATTTTTTTCCAGTGGCTGTGTGTTGTGCAAATAGATGAGAGGTTTAAATCTGGTTTTCAAAAAGAGAGAAAGAGAGGGATGCATGCATTAAGCTATAAAAATCATATCCAGATGATGGATGGGGGTTGATTTTATTCCTGGCATGTTGATTTGTGTGAGAAGAAGTGGATTTTTGAATCTGGAGTTTCTGTTTCAGGGGAGTATTTATTCAACTTCTCTTACGGAGCTGAAATCTGGAATTCAGAAGCTGACTTTTTCCCACTGTTATAATGTTTAATTGTGTACTAAGTATATAATTAAGTGGGAACTAAAATATAGCAAACACCTAAAGCCCTCAAGGTGAAATATGGACGAAGTGAAGTGACTAAACCAAGTTTTATTCTCTTCCCTTGTTCGGTCAAAGTAACTGGAACATCTTAAAATGTCAAGGGAAGGCACCCTTAGGGTGTGTTTGATATGAGGGATTTGGAGTGGAGGGGAGGGGAGGGAAGGGGAAGGATTTTAATCATTTCCCCTTGTTTGGCAACACACAAATTTTAGGAGGGGAGGTAAAATTTTAAAAAATTTTCCCTCCCCTCTCCTCCTTAACCTTCCCTCGAAAATTAAAAGGATTTGGAGGGAAAGGGTAATATTTTGCCATGTTGTGACTATTATGCCCATATCTTAAATAAAATAAGGGCACAATTATCTATATTAAAATATTTTTTCCTCTCCTCCCCTCATGAACCAAATAAGGTAATATTAAAACTCCTCTCCTCCCCTCCTTTTTTATAAATCCAAACAAGATAGTATAAAAATCCTTTCACTTTCCTCCCCTCCCCTTCTTCTCATTGAGCCAAACAAACCGTAAAAGTGGAGGAACTACACATGTAAAGGGTCTAGTGGCTCTTGTATAGTGATTATGGGCAATTGGAACATCATATCATTATTAGTTTTGTGAACTTTAATTCTTATCCCCTGTTTGGACAGCACCCTTTAGATTTTTATTGAATTAAAAATTTTGTCACTGAGAGGTTTAAATGTTACTGTTTTGATATGTTATAACACGGAACGAGTGTTCTAAATTCCCGTACGTCCTGCACCTAAGGCATATTTAAAGGCCCCTAGCTTGTGTTGGTGGCTCTTTTAAAGTGTTTGGCAACAAGAGGATTAAAGTTTACAAGTCTATCTATTAAGCCCTGTTTTTTGATAGCATAGTTTTAGTAAGAGGAAGTCAAGTTTTGGTTAAATTTCAATATGATAATGAGCTTAATAGAGACCTTGGTGTAGTAGCAAGTCTCTAGCATAAGTTTGGGCTGTTAAACACACAATTAAATTTGCAAGGCCGCCTTGTTCGGCCTGCATGCTTGAGAGAGATAAAGATGAACATTGATTAAGTTATGCAATGGTTTCAGATGTCGTACAATAGTATTGGGGGGAGTTAAGAATTAGTTAGAGCATTAAGCTTTTTCAAGAGCTAAATTTAGAGTTTGAACCACTATTTTTGGAGCTATATTGCATTAATTATGAATTTTTAAAGTATTTTAGAAAATCTCATCCCAACAATTGGAAAGCATTAGCAATAGAACCTATAGTGTTTTGGGGGAAAAAGTTTTTTAATTGTTGGACTTT